>NC_021160.2:43510571-43566172 GCF_000331145.2 Cicer arietinum | reverse complement strand
TTTTTTTATCATATGAACGTTAAAAAATACAATCAATAACAACTTATAATTTTTTATCAGACAAATATAATAAAATACAAACAATAACAACATGTAAAAAATTACGTACTTGCATCCATGAAACAACTATGTTAAGATGTTCAACATATGTAACATGACATAGCAGTCACGCTTATAGATTTGTCATGTTTAACAAATCATCATACCATATTGGTTTTGTATAACTATGACAAATCCCATGATGATTTCTTATTTCTTCAAAATATAACAGATTCTATTTAAAAAAACAACAATAAAATTTTCCTTGGTTTTTATGAAGTTTTTTTTTAAAAGTAAGTTGTAAAAATTTATCCACACTTGTACACTTACTCAAATAACTATGATACAAATAAGTAACTATTAAAGTAAAATAAACAATAGTTAGAAGAAAAAAAATGAATTTGACATATATTTTTTTCCTTCAAATAATATGATATTATTATCTAAATGAAATTATGAGCACATATGATAATCATTTTATCTAAATGAATTATTTATTATTGAAGACCATACCTGAAATAGTGGCGATGAAACAGAAGGTGGCGATGCGATTAAACACGATTGTGAAGAAGATGGCGATGAAAATGAGTTTGACTACGACGATGAAACTAAGTTTGACTACGGCGATGAAACTGAGTTTGAGATTGTAAAGATATCAACATGAAACTGAGTTGAAGTTTGAGTATTATAAAGAAATCGACGTATTAAACAGAGCGATGAGTGTAGATCGAAAATAAATATGGTTAGAGAATAGAAAAGATTTAAAATAGAATAGTTAATAAAGTGGAAGATAAAACGTTTCACTTGATTAAAGTTATTGTTTACGTTTGTTTAAGTCAGTTATTAATAGAACCGCATTCAACAAGTTCTAAATATTTACAAAATTGTCACCGCATCCTTTTATTAAGTCGTTTAATAAATAACCGATTTAGCCACGGAGTATAATGAAATATATTAATTTTTTAATTTTATTTTTACATTATCTCTTACGGTTGTCAATCTAATGTTAATCGTTTTTCACATATTTACAAATCTGCCACCGCCTCATCTTGTTAACTCGTTTATACGGACAAACGACTTAAATGTACCTCCGCCTCATTTGTTAAGTCTGGTAGCACGTAACCGATTTAAATCTGCCGTGTTAAAAGCCCAATTTTCCAATTTTCTACTAGTGTTAACTCAATTTTGTGACAATCTCTTTGTGTAAAATTTACTTCAACTTTGACAATTCAATTAAAATATCAAACATCATCCAAGGTAAACTTAACCCTAAGCATTTATCTATGAAAATGTGATAGGTAAACTTAACCCTAAGCATTTCTGACGATAATATTTTACCTACAATGCAATTATCTAGAAGCAATATCCGTGGATATACTGTGGGTAAATACTTACAAACGTTCCATGAGTAAAGTTAAAATATGTCGTAGGTAATAGCATATTTTCTTGTAGTGATTTTGAAAATTTATACATATTTGTAAGGAAACAAGATATCGTAGGAAGAAGATAGGAAATCAATTAAGTGATTATTTACTATAAATTAAATATTTAAAGAGTCTAATAAATATGCATTGTTATATTAAGATTAATATGTATGATAATTAATAATTTTCTATATGATTTGATAACTAGCATAAGAGGTCATTAATTTTAATTTTATTTAATATTCTTTTTTGAAATATGTGTAACCTTTTGAGAAGGATATGAGATATCGTAATACGAAGAGGAAGTAAATGATGTGATCCTTTACAAAAAAATTCATATGTTTTGCCTAAAAAGTAAAATTCATAATTTAGATAATTTATATAGATTTTATTTAATATATTATCTGAAGTATGTCAAACTTTGTTAGAGAAATACTAGATATCATAAGACGACGATAAAATAAGTGTCCATTTGCTAAAATTTAAATATTTAAATTTATCTTTTTAAGAAGTGAATATGATTTCAATAAATAAACATATGCAAAGTACAAGATATATCATGGTACAAATCAAACAAAAAATATCAAAATAATCCCAAAACCCTAACTTTCAATCCTTGGCCAAAATACAAAGTCAACCCAACCATATTAAATTGCCTATAATAAATTGACAAGTCTATAGATGATTAAGAACACCTAAAGATCCAAGGAGATTATTAGTCCATAATTGATGAAGTTATACCTTAAAACCATTAACATGATATTTAGACCGCCACCATGATGTGAAGATTACATATTACCTTTGGAGACTTTTAAATGATACACCCTCCACCCACCATGAGGTGAAGATTACATATTACATATACATAATATCTTTCACACCCTCCACCACCTCAATTTATACACTACATATCATTTTAAACAACATCCCACTTTACACCATCCTTAACTTCCAAAACATTTTTTTAACAAAATAATATTAAACACTCATAAATTATGCACACCCATATAATCATATTTCATGTAATAGATATTTATAGAGATGTTTTAGATATTACTACCAAAATAACATAATAACAAAATATGATTACATGTATTATGTATACATATTAAAATTTAAAATTAAAATTTAAAATCTCATGATAATTCCATATGATTTATGTCCAATAAAAAAAGTCATGTAATTAAAATATCATGCTTATCAAGAAAAGTCTCATGCTTATCAAGAAAAATCTCATGCAAACCCCATGTTAATTTGTTATCATATATATTTATTGTGGATGAATATTGTTATATGGGCGCTTTTAAATTTAAAAAAAAAAAAAATAAATAAAAAAAAGAAAAAACTTAAACTTTAGAAGTTTCATTCAACATAATTTATTTCCATTTTCTTTTAATCGCAATTTAAATTTAGAAAAAAAACATAAAAAAAACCTAGTGTACGAAGCATGGATCACTACAAGAAGCACTTTCTATTTATTTCTATATTTTAATTTTTTACATGACGGTTTTCAATTTGATTGTTATTTGCCATATAATTAAACAAACAAACAAGTAAATATATAATCTTATATTTAAAGATGATAACCATGTCTCCGTAGAAAAACCATGGTATAAAATATTTATTTTCTTTCGTATACATTTTTTAAAAATGAATTTCATTTCGTATACTCTATAACCAATCATAGGTGGTAGCAGTTTCAAATATGTTTAAAGTGTGCGACTGGATAAGTTCCAAATGTTCAAAGGTATTAAATATTTTTATAGTATAAAAAATGATATATTAAAAAAAATATAGTACACAAATTTATATAGTTAAAAAATAACAAAGTTTGTGTGTATTCATATTTTTTCTTCTTAAACTCTATGTCCAAAATTTAAAATTTAAAAATTGTTGGGCCTTAATGGTTGAATATGTACAAAAAATAATAGACATTTTCTTATCCTTACACAAAAATTAGAATACTAAACAACAAAAAGATTTTATCTTTCTCAATTATTCTACTCTTTACTTTTTTATTTTGTTTTATTTATTTCAAAAAAAAAATTCCAACTCATTTCATTAAAAATCAAAAGATTAATACATGTTGGGATATCATAATAAAGATGAAAATTAACATTCAGAATGAGCGACTTTGCAAGACAACCACGTGATAATATTTTAAAGAGATTTTTATATTATTGCATAAGATTAATAAAATATTAAAAAAAGTCTGAATGTAGTTTTTCATGGATTAATTTTATGTAGAATGAGGTGTGCACCATGTTGTGGATAAAGAGTAATTTTGGGAGCTGGAGAATGAGTGTAGGCTGGAGAAAGTTCAAATGAGAACCGTTGCAAAATCATTGCTAATGCCAGCTTTGCTTCTATTAGGGAATAATTTTGTCCAATGCAGATTCTGGGACCCATACCAAATGGAAAATATGCAGCTTTGCCATTTGTTGCTTTTAAAATTCCTTCTGAAAATCTCCCAGGATTGAACTCCTTAACATCATCTCCCCATAGTTTTTGGTCATAATGAATCATAATTATTGGTAAGATAATTTGAGCTCCTGCAGGTATTGTTAGGTTTCCAATTTTTACATCTTGGTAAACTTCTCTAGGAAGTGCAAATATTGGTGTGTATAATCTAAGAACCTCGTACATAATCATGGTCACCTGTCATAACAAGATTTGTGAAAATAGTAATTAAGTATCAAGTCTTAATGTTCAATATATCAAGAGAAGAACATTATATATATACTTACAATCTTAAGTTGATTTAAACCCTCAAAATCTGGTTTTCTATTGCCAAAGACTTGTAACACTTCCTCCCTTGCACGTTCTTGCCAATCGAGGTTCTTACTCAATAATATCAATGCCCAAATAAGTGAAACTGAAGTCGTCTCTTGCCCTGCAAGATAGAATCCCTTGCACTCCTTGATTACATCTTCAAGATTCATTCCTTTGTCTTCAATTTCCTTTCTATTTGACTCAAGAAGAATACCTAATAGATCATTCTTAGGGCTTTCGCCCGCCTTTAGAGCTTTCTCTCTATTATTAATTACTTTAGTAAGTAAAGCTTTTAAATCCCTATAAATTTCTTTCACCCTCCTATTTTTTGCAGTTGGTAGAAACCTACAAAATTAATTTATAATTATAACTAGTTATTATATATGTATTCACAAAATTAATATTTTAGATATAAACTCCAACAACAAGTTACGAACTAGTCTTACCTCCAACCAGGAATATAAATTGTAATGAACATTTCCGCTGTGAGATCCATTTGCTCCTTTAGAAGTTCAAATATTTTTATTCCTTCTTCGTAAGTACTTCCAAAAGCTGTTCGAGCAATAACATCACTAGATAATTTTTGCACCGAAGGCCACACGTCTACTTCACATGTTCCATTTGATGACGACAGTTCTCCTTCCCAATTGCTAACTAGATCGTCACAACATTGTAAGAATGTTGGTAACATCAGCTGAGTCATAAAGATGGAGATAATGAACAGTTAAAATTATTTGAATCAAACAAACTTTCCCAATTTATTTCTATTTTATGGTAGTGTATGATGGAGCACGATAAATAAACACAAGTTTGCCGTACAAAATATTTTAGATATAATTTAGGCACAATTGCGTATTTTAACTTAATTTCATATAGTATTTTAGTTCTTTATTTTTTTTTTTTTCTCCCGATTTAGTCATTTATTTAATTTTATTACAAACATTTAAAAATATAAAAAAAATGAAAATATGAGTTTATTTGAATATATGAGTTATAAATTTGATGAAATTTGTATTATATTGAAGTTGATAATTATTTTTATGAGTTTTATTTGATAATTTTTTGTAAAAACATGATAACATTGTTACATTTTAAAACATAAAAGATCAAATTGTTTAGTGAAAATTAAATAAATGACAAAATTGAAAAGAAAAAAATTAAATGAATAAAGTGTTATCTAAAATTTAGTTAATGGACCGCATGAGCAATTATATCTATAATTTATATACACTATCATTAAACTATTTATGTCCCTTAATATAGGATCTGTTAAGATTTTTTTTTTTTTTTTGTCTCTTTTTGTAAGACTCGATCTATTTACTTTTTCAACTGCATTAATTATTATTTTACTAACTTACTCTTAATTATGATACATCTTTTTTATAATCTATAACAAATACTACCACAAATTATAAATAAATTATCTCCTTCAGAGATAAATTAATAAAATAATGAAAATTACCAACAAATTTAATATTACAATCAGCTTTATTATTTTATTTTATTAATTTATGTGATTTATTGAATCTTATATATAAGGACAAAGGTAATAACTTTTTTTTTTCACTTTCGGTTAATTATAACTATCAAATCAATAAAAATATTTGACTTTTATATAAACAACTTCTAAAATCATATATAAAAGTGAATTTGATTTTTATATAATATTAAAAATATTTAACGATGATAATTTATACAGATTAACCTCAAACAATATTTTTGTTAATAAAATTGATCAATATGGGAAATATTAAGTATTCCTTAACAAGAATAAAAACACATAATCTATAACTAGTATAAAGGGCAAACTAACCTTCAATTTTTCTAAATGGAATGCAGGATTGATTATCTTCCTGTGCTTGCTCCACTTTTCACTATCGTAGGATACAAGACCATTGATTAGCATCCTTAAAAGTGGATTTTGTGGAAGCTTTTGGAAGGAATTTGACTTCATAAAAACTTCTTTAACTAGCTCAGAATCTGTGAGGATCACCCTTGGTTTTGGTCCAAACCATATAAAAGGATTATTTCCTGCATACATTTATATTAATTATATAATAATCTTTTATTTTATATGAAAATAAAAATCTTATAAGAATTAAACGTAAATGGAAGATAATATAATTAAATAAGTTAAGCAAAAAAGCTATAATCTCTTAATTAACTAAACACTTTGTAAAATATAAATTGTATAACGGAAAATATAAAAAGTTAAATTAAATTAGGGGTAGTTTGGAGATATTATTTTTAAATAGTAGAAAAATTGTTGATTTTTATTTATAGTTCATTCTTGGAAATATGAGCTGATTTTATTTACATTTTATTCTAAAGAATATACGTCAATTATAATATAAAAAGACAAAAAATTATTACTTCATTTGTATAAGTCATTTTGACAATTATTTACAAAAAACAGGATAATAGTGTTAATTTTAGGTACAAAAGAGAAATTATTAGTTATTTTATAAAATTATCCTTCATTAATGTTTTTTTACTAAATCTTTCATTAATGTAGAAAGAAAAAAAAAATGTACAATAGGAAAAATATGCGTGTAATTAGTAGTAAAATCTGTGAAAAGGAAAAGAAAACTAAATGAATACTTTCTCTTCAATTAAGTTGGTTTTAATAATTTAGAGTCTGAAACTAAATTGATGAGAGAATTTAATTTTAAATTTTAAATTGACGGTTTATTCTAAAATTAATATTTTATTGATATTTTAAAATATTTATAATATGAATGATTTCTGTTTCAAAATCACTTATAATTTGGAGTAGAGAAAATACAAATAAAATACTTAAAATGATATCGAACAAAGATAAGTGTACCGTATTTTGTAACAGTTTGATGGTCATAGGGAAACACATGAGACACTAAATCGTCAGAGAGATTTATAGATTTGAATGCTGCTTCTGTTTGCATCTTAATGACATCATTTGTGTCCCCATATAAAAGCCTATATGAAGTCCCTTTAAGGCCTTGTTCTCTTAGAATCCTTTCTAGCTTCTTTGGTTTTAGCCATAACCAATTAAACGCCTTCCATGCCCATACAAGTATTATCAAAAGAATAATGCTCACAATTATTGCCCATGGTACTTCCATCTCTCTCACTCTCTCTATGTGATTGGGAACAAAAGTAAAATAAAATAATGATAACATCATAGAGGCTTTTTATAAAATTTTGATTTGAACACAATTATTATTTTGACAAAATAGGACACTTGTATTTCTGAATTTTATGGTACATTGACTAGAAATATACCAAAAGTAATATTAAATTAGTGTTTTTTTTCTATTTTTTTGCCTTTATAATTATTTTTTTCAAATTCAACCAAATAAATTCCATTTTATTTTAAAATCACTCCCGATGTTAGTGACGTTTAAAAACAGCTGAGTTTACAAATAAAGAATAGACGGAAAAAAAACACACACACACATTAACTTACCGAGACAAAAATGAAATTAAAACATATATGTTTGATCCTTATTAATTCATGTTTTTTTTTTATTGATTTTTGTGAGAAGGACGCAAGATATATATTAATATTTAAAGAGTATAACATATATTATTGATATGTTAACATTGATGTCTATGAAAATTAGCTCCCTCTCATTAAATGACACTCAAATCCCCTCTAGTTTTTAAAATGCACTTACCTCTTTTGTACTCACTAAAAAAATTGCGTATAGCATTTGTTTCCGTCACAATTACATCTTTATCTGTCATATATCAAAAATACACTAGAATATACATTCTAGTTGTACCACTAATTAAAAACATAATGATATCTTTCAAAATTACAAATACTAGATGTATGGTTGTCGGTCTATAAATAAACGTGAAAATTCTAATTGTGTTTATAGTAAAGACAGAAATAGATGTAAGTGTAAAAAAAATGTTTGATGAAGTTTTTTAAGTGAGTAAAAGAAAGTGACTACTTGTTCAAAATTAGGGGGTATAAGTGTATTTTAAGATAACTATGTAATTGGGGACAAAAATAAAATAAAATGATGAAAACATTAGAGGCTTTTTTATAAAATTTTGGATCGAACATAGTTATTATTATTTTGACAAAATAGGATATTAGTATTTCTGAATTTTATGGTACATTGATTACAAATATACCAAAAATAATATTAAATTTCTATTTTGAAGATTTTAAAACCTGAATTTTTAAATTTACTATTTGTTGGTAATAGTTTCTAAATATCTTATCAAGTTTAACATTATTTAAATGACAAGTGATAACATTCTAAAGAAATTAAAAAATTTATAGGATTGGAAAAGGTAATTAATATTGATTTTATTTAAGCTTAAACAAATTTTTGGTCACTTTTAGTTAGCGATTTTTCTATTTATGTCCTTGTAATTATTATTTTTTATTTGAATTCTATATGTTTAATTTTGTTTTAAAATCATCTCTTGTGTTAATGACTTTTAAAAACAATTAAGATGAAAAACAAAAAATAGACGAAAATAACAAATGAAAAAAAAAAAACACAAACGAACTTATCAGGATAAAAATAAAATTAAAGCATATATGTTTGATCCTTATAAATGTGTGCTTTTTTTTTTAATTGATTTTTTTAGGACACAAGATATATATTAATATTTAAAGAGTATAACAAATATTATTGATATGTTAACATTAATGTATGTGAAAGTTAATAATTTTCTATATGATTTGATAACTAATTTAAAGAGAAAATTGCATTTAGCTCCCTTGAAGTCTCCTTAAATGACACTCAAATCCTCTCTAATTTTTAAAATGCACTTACCTCCTTTGTACTCACTAAAAAAAATTACGCATACTATTTTTTTTATCTCAATTACATATTTATCTCTCATATATAAAAAATATACTAGAATAAACATTCTGGTTAAAGCACTAATTAAGAACATAATCATATCTTTCAAAATTACAAATTAAATATGATATGTCAAAAATAAAATAAAATGATGAAAACATTAGAGGCTTTTTTATAAAATTTTGGATCGAACATAGTTATTATTATTTTGACAAAATAGGATATTAGTATTTCTGAATTTTATGGTACATTGATTACAAATATACCAAAAATAATATTAAATTTCTATTTTGAAGATTTTAAAACCTGAATTTTTAAATTTACTATTTGTTGGTAATAGTTTCTAAATATCTTATCAAGTTTAACATTATTTAAATGACAAGTGATAACATTCTAAAGAAATTAAAAAATTTATAGGATTGGAAAAGGTAATTAATATTGATTTTATTTAAGCTTAAACAAATTTTTGGTCACTTTTAGTTAGCGATTTTTCTATTTATGTCCTTGTAATTATTATTTTTTATTTGAATTCTATATGTTTAATTTTGTTTTAAAATCATCTCTTGTGTTAATGACTTTTAAAAACAATTAAGATGAAAAACAAAAAATAGACGAAAATAACAAATGAAAAAAAAAAAACACAAACGAACTTATCAGGATAAAAATAAAATTAAAGCATATATGTTTGATCCTTATAAATGTGTGCTTTTTTTTTTAATTGATTTTTTTAGGACACAAGATATATATTAATATTTAAAGAGTATAACAAATATTATTGATATGTTAACATTAATGTATGTGAAAGTTAATAATTTTCTATATGATTTGATAACTAATTTAAAGAGAAAATTGCATTTAGCTCCCTTGAAGTCTCCTTAAATGACACTCAAATCCTCTCTAATTTTTAAAATGCACTTACCTCCTTTGTACTCACTAAAAAAAATTACGCATACTATTTTTTTTATCTCAATTACATATTTATCTCTCATATATAAAAAATATACTAGAATAAACATTCTGGTTAAAGCACTAATTAAGAACATAATCATATCTTTCAAAATTACAAATTAAATATGATATGTATGGTTGTACGTCTATAAATTAACGCCAAAGTTCTAATTGTGTTCTATAATAAATGATATAATTAAATGTAAGTATGAAAAAAGTATTTAATGAGATTTTTTTAGTGAGTAAAAGAAAGTGAGTATTTTTTCAAAATTAAGAAATGTAGGTGTCATTTCAAGATAACTACGTGACTCGGAAAAAATAAAATAAAGTGACGATAACATCATACGCTTTTTTATAAAGTTTTGGGTTGAATACACTTATTATTATTATTTTGACAAAATAGGATACTAGTATTTATGAATTTTATGGTACATTGACTAAAAACATACCAAAAATTCCATTTTGAAGATTTTAAAATCTGAATTTTTAAATTTACTATTTGTTAGTAATATTTTCTAAATATCTTATTAAGTTTAACATTATTTTAAATGACAAGTGATAAAATTCTAAAGAAATTAAAAAATTTATAAGACTGGATACTAATTTGAAAGGTAATTAATATTAATTTTATTTAAATTTAAATATATTTTTAGTGCTTTTAGTTGTTCTTTTTCTATTTATGTCTTTGTAATTATTATTTTTATATTCGACCTCTAGAAGTTTAATTTTATTTTAAAATCATATATTGTATTAGTGAATTTTAAAAACAGCTAATATGAAAAACAAAAAATGGACGGAAAAAAAAAAAACACACACACACGAACTTACCTGGATAAAAATAAAATTAAAGTATATATGTTTGATTATTATAAATTCATGCATTTTTTATTAATTTTTGTGAGAAGTACACAAGATACATATTAATATTTAAAGAGTGTAACAAATATGTATTGATATGTTAACATTAATGTGTATGAAAATTAATAATTTTCTATATGATATGATAACTAATTTTAAGATGAACTTGCATTTAGCTCCCTTTAAGTTGTTTTAAGTGACACTCAAATCTCTTCTAGTTTTTAAAATGCACTTACCTTTTTTATATTCATTAAAAAAAATTACGTATAATATTTTTTTCCGTCACAATTACATTTTTATCTGAATTTTTAAATTTACTATTTGTTGGTAATAGTTTCTAAATATCTTATTAAGTTTAACATTATTTAAATGACAAGTGATAACTTTCTAAAGAAATTACAAATTTGAAAGGTAATTAATATTAATTTTATTTAAACTTAAATATCTTTTTGGTTTTTTTAATTAGCGCTTTTTCTGTTTATTTCTTTATAAGCTTTTATTCCTTGCAAAATCAATTTTTTTCTAATTGACCCTGCAAATTGAAATCATTTTTAATTTAGTCACTCATCTCATTTTGTTTCTAACGTGGACAAACGAACGGGGACATGTCACTTATGATTAGACATTATTAATGATAACTCATCAAATCTTATTATTAATCACCTATTAAGTATTTTTTTTATCATTAATACAAACTATTCTACTTTTAACTAAAATTAGAAACAATTATCAATATAATATATTAAAAAAAACTCGTAAAATATGTAACACTAGTTTTGCCACATCATTCAATTATACAATGTGGCACCTCTAAAAATCATTCATTTTTTATCTCAAATTCTACTAACTTTTTATCTATATTTCTATAATTAAAAATATAAATATAAAAATATAACTCCCATTACAAATTTGATTTAATTGTTAATTACTTTTTAATTCATTGCATATAAATACAATCATAAATTATCACAGAATATATAAAAATATAATAATCACATATGAAAAATCAAATATCAAATTTATGCACAAAGAATCTAATGAAGTTTAAATTAAAATCAATAAAAAATATTAAAAAAAATAGACATTTAACTTAACAAACCTTTGCAAAAAATAATACTTTGAGTTTATTTATTATATACAGTTGTCCAAAAAGGATGATTAAATCAAAATATTCTTGAAAGAAATTTGTGACATAACATCTCTAATCAATGATTGCAAATATATTTCAAATCAATTATTGCAAAATATATGTTCTATTTTTTATAGGAAGAAATTATTCTATAATGATTGAATGTTTAAAACCAAACAAAATGTATACAAACAATAACTCGTCTTTTTTTAATAATATTTTTAGAATAAAAATCACTCATTTTATATAAATATTTTTAATTGTGTATATTAACTCATCTTTTTGTAATCATATTTTTTAGAGTAAAAATCACTCGTTTTATGATAAACTTTTCAATTATTTTCATTCTATTTATTATTTTGTTATATAACCACTATTTTTATAAACTAAGAAACTTATAAGTTTGAAACCTTTTTTCCGATCTTGATATATTTATACACCATAAACATCACCTTAAAACTTTTAAAATAAATTATAATAAAAAAATATTTTACGACATTGGCCGAACGTTCAAGTTATATTCTAATTTTAATTAAAAACTAACAACCACAACCACGTTCAAGTGGAAACCAAAAAGTTCATCTTCCTCCACAAATCCAAAATTCATTTTCTACTAGAAACCCATAAGTTCATCTTTATTCACAAACTCAACTCCGTCGCTACAAATGCAACGTACCCAAAAATTCATAATTAGAAAAAAAAAAAAAAAAAAAAAAAAAAAAAAAAAAAAAAAAAAAAAAAAAAAAAAAAAAAAAAAAAAAAAAAAATAAAAAAAAAAAAAAAAAAAAAAAAAAAAAAAAAAAAAAAAAAAAAACATAACTTCAACCTAAAAACTCTTCCTAACCTTCAAACTAAAAGTACAAACAAAGGAAAATTCATAAATTCATTTTTTGTGAAATCCCAGGACCTCCCCAAAATAGACAGAGCCCAAAATTTCATAGTTTCGTTTCTGCAATAGCAACAACCCACATGAAAATAAAGTTTTGTGAAATCCCTCAACTATACTACCACACTTCAACATATTACAAAAACAAAGAAAAAAAGAAAAAACACTATCTCTCTATACATTAAAGTCTATAAATCTTATTAAAGATTTTTGTTAACAAGATAGATTGGACCATCTATTAAAATGAAAAAAATATGAAGATTTTTATTGACAAGATCGTTAATTTTTTTTATGTCAACATGTATTGATGTATTGAAGAGTCAGAAGATTCTTTAACCTGAAATTTTTGTGTATTATTATTTTCTAAAGGAAGTTGACAATTTGATGAAATGTTTCTCTCACATTTCTAGAGTATAAATGATGTGGTATTTGTGAATCAATACATCGATCATAAACTAAATAATGACGTGTATATTTGTTGTCAACTCACAATCAGAAATTTGTGAGATTGTTGTGTCAACTAATTTGACAAAGAGGTATCTTTAATAATTATCTATAAAAAATTAGAAAGTATTGAATGTTTATTGAATTTGATATTGGACATCATATAGTATATGTTCATATGCAAAAATGGACTTGAAGATTCATTCTTTAGACGTCTAAAGTTATTTGTATGCCATCTAATTATGATATTATAGCTTATAAATTCTACTTTGAGAACATGCAATCATATATGTTGAGATATTGATTTGCATCAACCCAACAACGTAGTATATGTAAGTCATCCCCTTACTTTAAATTCAATTTCTATGTTGATAATCTGTTATTCCATCTAAGAGATTTCTTGAATTGTTGTGTTTGTTTCAATTTCTCCAATATAATGCACTAAGATGAGTATATTGGAAATACATGTTGGATAACAAATCTCCATTTATAATAGAGTATATTGAGCCAATAAATTGGAGACTTGTTTACAAATTTTTTTGTTGATTATTATTTAATGAATTAGTATTTTCAATATTAGGGGGAGATAATAAGCAGCTGCAAATAATTATTGAAGTACATTATTTTCTCATCTTGACTCTCATACAAACTAGTTTGAATCAGAAGTTCAAAAGATAACTCATTTGTAAAGTTTATGAAATCAATTATTAGCTGGTAATGCTTCAATTTAAATGGATGTCTCTATTAAAAATCTAATATTGTAAATGAGTCTCAACTGCGTCTAAAATGTGATAGGCAAGTCGGTTCTAAGGAAAAAAAAATCATCAAACAAGAAAATGAGATAAAAAGAAAGATGGTTCAAGTGAAAATATGAAAATTCGAATAAGAGTAGTTTGACATAGTTGATTTTCAGTTCCCGAAGAACTAATTAGGTACTTGAAATTTGTGAAAAGAAAAATATCTTAATAAATTATGTCATGAATAGAATATGATGAAACATAAAGGATGTCAACATTAACAACATTTTTGCATATAATATAGCGCTATATGTATCAATGATAATGAGGATCATGAACTCAAATCTATTATAGATTTTAGACTGAAAATATAAAGAAGCAATTGAAGTTAAATTACGCTCGCTTTGTAGTGCGAAAAGCTCTTGGACTTGTAGTTGGCACATCTGAAGATGTGAAGCTAATTAGATATAGTTGATTTTTCGCGCGATAACAAAATGACAATGAAGAAATACATATTCACATGAAATGAATTGAAGAGCCTTTTCATACTTGATTAAAGTTTATTTCCATCAAATGCTCAATTAATATTGAAACTGTTACAACATATTTATATGACTCACTTATAGCGATGATTATAAGAAACTCCTTTAAGGATTTAATTTACTTGATTAAAGTTTATTTCCATCAAATGCTCAATTAATATTAAAACTGTTACAACATATTTATATGACTCACTTATAGCGATGATTATAAGAAACTCCTTTAAGGATTTAATTTTGGTGAGAAATACAATTCAAACTACTCAAGAGATGACTTAATCAAAATAAGTAAGTCTCATTATGTGCTCAAACAATATAAACGGATATTGTGTAATATTTTTGTGTGAATACTTTCTAAATAAGGATATGAAAATGACATCAATTGAAATCTAATTATTTAAAAAAAAATAGTTTGATGAATACCAAGCAAAAATAAAGATTTGTTTGAGATAACAAAACAAAGAATAATATTTTTGTAAATGATGAAACTTATATAGCAAAGGTTCTAAAATAGTTATATATGAAAAAGTCAAATCAATTGTGCATTTTTAATGATGTAAGATCACCAATTGTAGACAAAAGTCTTTTTAGAGTTCGAGAAAAATGATGGTTATTACTTTCTCTTGAAGTAGTGTATATTAGTTCAATCAAATGATAATGTATCTTGCTAGTTATTTATTGTTAATCTATTAGACATGTGAACTTCTTTACATATACAACGACATTGAAACACGGTCAAATATATACTTTTTTATCTTAAAGATATAAGTTATTTCTCTAATCCTCATAATAGTATATATCACAAGTGAAGTTATTTACTTATATGAGGAAGTACAACCATGTAATGAAAATATGTGAAACAAATCACAACAATATCATCCAATAATTGGGAAGTTTTAGCACTATATGAGACAAGCCAGAATTTGTAGCTTGTCTTTTAGAAAAGGTTATAGAACGTTTATACGGAAATAATATTACATGTAATTGTTTTGAAAAGAATTATTATAGTAAAAGAGATATAACAAATTTTTCAACTTGTCATTGTCAAGTGAAACTTTTGAGCAACAATTACTTATGGTCAATTATTCGTCTCAGATATAATTGTCTACGTGAAGGAAAAAATAAATGTGTTATACACTCTTTTTTCCTTCACCATGGTTTTCTCCCATATGTTTTTCCGATAAGGCTTTAATGAGTCACTTTAGAATTTTAATGAAACTTTCTAGCACAAAGAATAATTTACTCTTTTCTTCATTTTTTTTCATTCGGCTTTTTTAATAAGGTTTTAATGAAGTATGCATATCTTCGACGGACATTCAAACGGAAAGTATTATGAATATTAAGTCCATTAAATCATGTCCATTGATACTCATTTATTTACTTGTGCCCTATAAATAATTTTAATAATAAAATAATAATACCATAGATCTCTCTTCTTCTCATTCATTTTTATTCTCCAATACCTTACTCTTGATTTGATTTTTCACAACATATATAAATTAATTAAAATAATTTTTAATTTTTTTTTCAAATAACCGTTAATTGAAAACACTTTTACAAATTCAAATATGTTAATGTTATGAATATACTAAATGGATGTCCATTCTTTTGTCTTCATATTCTCCTAACTTCCATTACTAAGTGGTTTAGTAATTACTAGTAATACTGTTGGTCTGCAATATGAGCATTTACTTACCTATATGTGTCCTATAAAAAAAAAATTAACTTTATATTGTAAAAACATACTAGAGAATAGAATAATACAAAACTCTTATGTATCATTATTGCCCTTTCGCTTTTAGCTTATTTTTAACAAAATCCAAATAAACCGAATTGATGTTCAAGTAAGCAACTATGATAGAAAGTCTGCTATTCATAAGAAATTGTAAAATGCCAAAGTTGCCTACATGCCAACATGTGTAGGTTTAATTAACATAGAGCCAATGTAAAAGGTATTATAAACTTCATCACCTATATACATATATTTAGCTTTCAGAAAAAGTTTTAATATGATAGTATTTGTAGTAAATGATGTTTTACTATATTATGGGTTTGCTATGTTACATTATGAGCCTTCTAATAATACAAAAAGCTAATTATTAATTTTATATTTCCACTTTACGTAGAATTATATGAGCACCATATTGTGGCTGAAGAGTAATTACCGTAGCCGGAGCATGAGCATAGGATGGAGAAAGTTCAAACGAAAAATGTTGTAAAATCATTGCCATTGCCATTTTCGCTTCCAACATAGAAAAATTTTGTCCAATGCAAATTCTAGGACCCCCACCAAATGGAAAAAATGAAACTTTGCCATTTGTTGCTTTTAAAACACCTTCAGAAAATCTCTCAGGATTGAACACCTTAGCATCATCACCCCATAGTTCACAGTCATGGTGAACCAAAACCACTGGTAAGGAAACTTGCACTCCAGCGGGTAATGTTATGTTTCCAAGCTTCACATCTTTGTGAACACTTCGAGCAAGTGCTATTACAGGTGGGTATAACCTAAGAACCTCATTCAAAATCATGGTGACCTATATAAAATCAATGGTAAGTAACAAGGCATATATTTTATAGTATGAAGAGAAAGAAAAAAAACACTTACAATCTTAAGATGACTTAGTCCATCAAAATCTGGTTTTTTGTTGCCAAAGACTTGAAATACTTCTTCCCTTGCACGTGCTTGCCAATCAGGGTACCTACTTAAACACACCATTGTCCAAACAAGCAGAACTGAAGTGGTCTCTTGTCCAGCAAAGTAGAATAACTTGCATTCCTCTATTACATCTTCAAGACTCATTCCAACATTCTTATTGTTTCCATGTTCTTCCATTTCCCTGTGATTTGACTCCAAAAGTATGCCTAATAAGTCATCCTTAGTGGCTTCACCTGCCTTGAGTGCCTTCTCTCTCTTGTTAATCATATCTGTAAGTGAAGCTTTTATATCTCTGTCAATTTCCTTCATCCTTTTATGGGTCGTAGTTGGTAGAAACCTTCAAAATTAACATAATTAGTCTTGTAATTAACATGATATGAAGGAAATCCTATTTCTAAATCGATCGATACCACATATTCTTTTATTCTTAATTGTAAATATTAGTTGATCATGCATATTTTTTATGCACAAATTAGTCCTACCTCCATCCAGGAATATAAACTTTCATCATAATCTGCTTCGTAAGTTCAGCTTGCTCGATTTGAAGTTGAAATATTCTTTTTCCTTCTTCAAAACTACTTCCAAACGCCGTTCGAGAAATAACATCACTAGCCAAATTTTGAAGGAAAGGCCATACATCCATTTCGCACGATCCTTCCAATGACAACATTTTCTCCCATTTGCTAATCAGATCATCGCAACTTTTGAAGAATATTGGTAACATTATCTATGGCGTAAGAGATAAAGACAGGTTAAAATTCCTTAAAGTCAAACTAAGCCCATGTGAATCAAGAACTCAAATCATGTTTTCTTTAAAACCTAACTTCTGATGCTAACAAAATCGGATTGTAAGATGATGAATGTCTCCCACTTATAAAGACATTTAGGGACTCAAAATTTGATTTCACAGTCTGCAAATTAGGTACATAAGATCTATATCAGTAAATCTAGTAAAGGGAAACTTGCCTTCAATTTTTCTAAATGGAATGCAGGGTTGATTATCTTTCTATGCTTGTTCCACTTTTCTCCCTCATAGCTTACAAGACCATTAGCTAGTAACCTGACTAGTGGATTCGAATTCGGCTTTCGGAAGTCGTAGATTTTGTTAAGTACATCTTTAATTTGCTCAGGATCTGTGATGTTCACCCTCGGTATCGGTCCAAACCACATAAAAGAATTCTTTCCTGCATACCATCAGCAATAAGACTTTTACTAAAGATATAGAAAAAAAGTATAAATCAAGAATTGAGGAGAACAAGAAACTTTAGTTATGCTATTTGAATTTGACTTGAAATACCAAATATTGGAAACTTTGAGTACAGAAACTGAACTGTTTATATTTTCTACATGAAAACATGAAGTGGTTCATTGTAAGAAATCAACTACAAAGTCTTTCTTCCTTCTTGGAATTTCCTGTGTTCTGTTTTTCTATTCTCCAAATCTATACTAGTTTTTAGAGAGGATAGTTGTGCCTAAAGCAAGTCGAATCTTGACCGGAACAATTTTTTATCAGATTAAATTTATCTCTCAGCCGAATTTCAGATTATAAGAGCTCATTTCCCTTAAGAAGAGGGTTAAGACCAAAATTTTATTGATCTTTTGTAGCCTCTCCAGCCTTTATAGCGGAATTTCAGTCGTTAAAGTAATCTTACAATCTTAGAGAATAAGATTAATTAGATTAATTTAACGACTGAGATTTAGCTCCAGAGAATAGAGGAACCAAGAAGACCTAAATCCATTTATGTAATAAAAAAAACATGATCAAATACTTTATTGTCCACAAGACGCTTTGAGAGTTTGAAAGTAGCACACCTATTAATTACTTTATTCTCAATTCTCTTTTGTTTTTTATAATAATTTCTTTAAATTATTATTTTATTAACAAGTTGAGTAGAATGAAACTATTACTAGTCTATAGTCCCTATTAAATCTATCAAAATTTCTGCAATAAATAATCACAATAATTAAGTGGGGCACTCAAATCTTTTCCAAAAAGAGAGATGGGGTACTCAAATCTTTTCCAAAAAGATAGATGGGGCACTCAAATCCAATTTAAATAATGAACTTTTTATAATGGTAATTTCAAATAATGATTAATAATTTATCTTTTTTTCTTAACTTAATTATTTATTTAATTTTTATATTCTAAAATATTAAAAATGTTATTATTTTTTACAAAAATTCAAAACTTCATAAACATCTTTAAGCAAATCTTATAAAATATATTATTATCTTTAACAAAAATTCATATATTCATTAAATTTGTAAATTAAATATTTAAATAAACTCAGATCTTGAGAACGATAATTAATACATAAAATTAAGTTTAAGAAATATTTTGCTTAAAATAAAATTAGAAACATATCCTTTGGGAATATAAAGAGACATACCATATTTTGTAACACTGTGATGAACATAGGAAAACACACGAGGCCCAATATCATCTGAAAGATTCATAGGCTTAGATGTTGCTTCCTTTCTCGTCTTCAAAAGATCTCTTACGTCTCCAACTAAAAGCCTATATGAATTACCTTTAAACCCTTGTTCTCTTAGAAGCTTCTCTAGCTTCTTTGGCTTCAACCATAACCAATTAAGCATCCTCCATGCCCAAGTTAGAGAAAGTATTGTCAAGGTGAAGAGAATTATGGCAGTAGTAACTGTAGCCATTTCGTGGAGAAAAGAAAGTAGGAGAAGAGGATGAAACAAGTAATTCGGTGGCCAAGAAAAAGTGTGATATGATATTTATATTATATGGAAGAACTAAACACAGTCCACACATGTTCTTGACTAAGACTTTTTTGTCTGTTTCACATTTCGAATTATAACACGATTCTTAGCTAGTACTTGTGAGATCAGTCTTAACAAACAAAAATATTGAACTTACTTTTAATTAAATGTTTTTAGATAATATATGAAATTTTACTTTTATTAAAAATTGTGTGTGAAAAAAATAAAAGAATCTTTTAATCCTTAAAAATATGGGAGAATTTAGTATCTATTAAATGTGGTAAATCAGGTCGAATTTATTATACTATACTGTTTAATTTGTTAATTTAGATAAATTGAATTGAAATTCGATCAAAAAAATAAAATAAAAATATGTGGAAGAAATTAAAATAGTGGATTGAACGAAAAAAGTGCAAAGTAAAGCATTCTTGATTCTGACGTTGGTGAATATGAAACAAGGAACATGGTTTGATTGGTTCTTCCACAAAGTCAGAAGCTCTAGTTACAAAGTCATGGGGAGAAGTTAATCTAGACACTTTCATAGACGCGACAACTCTGAAATTCGTAGTAAGTCAAGAAGAGAGTCGAGGACTAGATAAGAAGTACTATGCTATAATTGTGGCAAAACAATTCACACAAAAAGAAATTGTAGGTTTCTTAAGAGAGTCAATCAAGGGAAATAGATGAAGACAAATAGAAAAACAAAATGATAAAGATACATCAACAGTTGCATTTGTTAGTGATGTCTACATTGTTTGTGATGATAATTTCATAAACCTTGCATGTCATAATTCAAGTTGGATTATTGATTTGAGTGCCTCATGTCATGTTACTCCTAGGCGTGATTTCTTCTCATCTTACAATGTTGGTGATTTTGGCACGATAAAAATAAGAGATGAAGGAGTATGTAAAATTATCGGTATGAGAGACATGTTCTTGATATTTGTCTCAGTTGAAGAATGTTAGACATGTTCCTGATATTCGTCACAACTTGATTTCGATGGAAGCCTTAGATATTGACGGTTATCACATTTATTTTGATAGCTGCGATATATGTAAAATCACCAAATGGTCTTTAGTGATTGCAAATGAGCAAAGTTCTACTTCTTTCTATATGATGCCTACGAAGCTATGCAAGGAAGAAGTGAATGCAATTGAATGACTCTTCTGATTTATGGCATATGAGCCTTGGTCACTTGAGTGAGAAAGGACTCAACATATTTGCAAAGAAAAGTTTCCTTCTTGTAAATGGTACATCTCTAAAAACTTGTACTTATTGTTTTGTTAGAAAACAACATAGAGTTTCTTTTCATAATATTGGTCCTCATATGAGGCAAAATACTCTTGATTTAGTTCACACTGATGTTTGCATATGATGGTTAGTAAACCTCTTGGTGGTGCATCACAATTTATTACTTTTATTGGCAACCACTCTAGAAAATTGTGGTTTTTTTTTTCCTTTGTGTTGTTTTGTGACAGTCAGAGTATGATCCATCTTAACAAGAATCCGAATTTTCATGCAAAGTTAAAGCATATTGAGGTGCGATATCATTGAATATGAGATACACTTGAAATAAAGCCATTTTCAATTAAAAAGATTTAAACTGATTAGAATGGTTTAGATATGATGACGAATGTCTTGCCTATGTCGAAGATGATACGATGTAGAAAGAAGATCGGCATGGTTTGAACATTACCTTCCTACTTAAGTCGTGAGAGAGATTTGTTGGATGAACTCACTTTTTAAATGGGACTCACCAAATATTATTATTATTAGGCTTAATTGCAGTTTTGATCCCCTATTTTAGTTGAATCACAAAAGTAGTCACTCCATTTTATTTCTCCCCAGTTTTGATCCCCTAAACATAATTTTGGTCCAAAACTTGATAAAGTTTCGTTTTTTTAAGTCACATCTCACCATTTATGATCATAGATTCCAAGTACAATTGTTGCACTACAAGATCTTGAGGCATAGTGTTGCTTAAATAAGCGCAGAAAAATGATATTTCATCACGTTTTAGACCAAAATTCTGTTTGGGGGCCCAAAACTAGAGAGAAATAAAATGGGGAAACTATTTTCGTGATTCAGCTAAAATAGGAGACTAAAATTACAATTAAGCCTTATTATTATTATTACTAAAGAAAGAAAAAAAATAAGGTGTTTTAATGGACCAGGCCCATGTAGAGAGAAAAAAAAATTGAAATCCCTACGTTGAAAACAAAAAATAGGAAAAGGAAAGAAAATGGGACCCAACATAAATGAAGAAGAAGGAAATTGGTTTTTGATGGTAAAAGGTTTATAACAAACTTGCTCTGTTTCGTCTACAATTTTATTATGTTATTTAAACAACTGAGTTTGTTCTTTTAATACACAGTGTTAGTAGTTTTATCTTCTTTGAGAGTTAGTTGAAATACCCACTTTAGTGAAGACTCTTATGTATCTATTAATTATTATAGTGAGATGTTTTATTAGACTAGATCCCGTGATATTATCCTCTCAATTTGAGAAAAAAAATTTCACGTTAAAAATTGTGATCGTCCATATTTAATTTTCTGTCAACTTTTTTTGCTATGCGTATTTTCTATTTAACCATTTATCTGTATAAGTGAAAAAAAATATTGCGCATTATTGAAATAGTTATATCTTATTTTTCTCAAGAGGACCAGATGGAGAGCATTAATTAAGTTTTTTCTTCAATTTTAATATTACCTAATCGATTAGCCTATACATCCTAAACAATTAACAATGAAAATAGGAAAAACACATAACAAAACCACATTATAACATGTTAAATGCATTTATCAACAAAACATCAATTACATAAGATTAGAAAATGGTTTTGTTTGCAATCTGACTTGATTTGATCAATTAGATTATGACCTGATCGAATTGCAACAAAAATTCGTATGATAGTCGATTAGCATTTGTATATAGTCACAAAATAAATTATGTCAATCTTATATTGATCTCTAAAATCCACACATGTAACAAATAGAATATAAGTCCGAAAAATCAACGTACCAAAATCCAATGTGTTACATTGACCATTGACAATAGTTAAAAGAGATCATTTGACCACTACAAAATAAAAAGTCATATATCTTTTAATGTCTTGCATGATTACAGTACATCTATCGTATGATAAAGTTTAATATAAAAAAAATTTTATTGATCATCAAAAGTAGAATTAGTATGTATCCTTTTTATTAATAGTGAGGGTATTTTAGATATTTTTGTTCTTTTATATATATACTCATTGTAACCCTATTAACTAAAGTTTTGGTTCATTCTATGTTATGAAATCCAGAGTGGTTGTCTCTCTTCTTCCTCTTTTCATTGTTAACATGGTATCAAAGAGCTTTGGTTGATTTTGGGATCTACTATAAAGAACAGAGAGATTATTTTGATAGGAAAGACAACCACCAAAAGAGAAAAGAGAAGAGTAACCCTGTTCCTGATTTTGTTAAATCAGTCTTACTAAAACATCCATTGCGCATTCGTTAACCGTTGGATCGGGCTGAAGTTTGGACAGCAGGTTCGCAACATTCAGGTCTTCGTCTTCAACGGTCGGGTCGGCGAAACGACGTCTGTAGGGGGAGAAATCGGACTCGCACAGCACCAAATTATCTCTAATTTATTTTGTCTCAGTTATTGTGTTTTTCGTATTTTCCTGTCATTATTTGTTATGGCTGGTGCTAAGGATGATTCTCTTCAAGCACATTGGAAAACACATTGTCCGAAATTGGGGAGAGCACATGAGAAGAATTTTAATGGGCCAATGTTGTTACTCCTTCTACCATTAGCTCTAGTTCTGGTTCTGTATACTCATCTGAGACTGCTTCCCAAATATCTGATATTGCAGAACAACTTCAAAAAAAACTGTTTGTTTGTTATGATCAGTATTAAGGAGTTGATTTTGGTTTGGTTCACATGCTTTCAATTGTTGTGGTTCTTTGCTGATTTGGTTGGTAATTTAATTGTTCGTCTCTTCTATCTCTTTGGTTGCTTTCTTCTGTGTTGTCTCTCTCTCTGTTGCTTCTTCTGTTTGATTGCTCTTCTCTCTAGTGATTTGCTTTGTTTCTTCTCTCCATATTGATTGTTCTATTTGTTTGCTCTTCTCTCACGTGGTTCATCTATTTGGTTGCTTCTCTCTTTGTTTAGTTTGGTTTGGTGTAGTTTAGTTTGGTTTGATTTAGTTTAGTTTGATATGATTTAGTTTTGTTTGGTTCTATTTGGTTTGGTTTGTTTTGATTTGGTTTCATGGTGCTACTTCTTTGGTTGTTCCTATATGTTGATTTTGATATGGTTGTTGCTCCTTTTTTTGATCGCTCCTTTTTCGGTTTGTTTTTTGTTGGCTTGGTTCTTCTCTTGATTGTGACTATTTGATATGATTTCTTGTTGGTTTGGTTTCTCTCTTTATTGTGATTGTTTGGTATAGCTAATGATCCTCTCTTTGGCTTCTGCTTCTGCTTCTTCTTTCGTTGCTTCTCTCTTTGTTGATTCTTCTCTTTGATTGTTGCTTCTTCTTTGGTGACATTCTTCTTGTCCCCCCGGCTGTCCAACCACCTCCTGCGATTGTTGATCCTCCTCGTTACCCCTCTCATCAATTTTGTTTGAGTCATCTTCCAATAAAGAGGTTGTTCTTGATCCTCTTTGGCAGCAGGCTCTGGCAGAAGAACTATCTACTTTGCCCAAAACCAATACTTGGGAATTAGTACCTCTTCCTCCTGGAAAACGTGCTATTGGGTCTCGTTGGGTATACAAGATCAAAACTCGTCATCATCTTCAGCATGGAACCATTACTCTATCGTTTGTCTCTTCTTCTTTACAGATTGTTAATTTGTTCACAAAGATGCATTCCATTAAACGTTTTCGTTTTTTAGTTGACAAACTCTCGATGCTCCATGTTAATGCATCGTGAGTTTGAGGGGAGATGTTAAATAATGTTATTATAGATTAGTAGTGAGGGTATTTTAAACATTTCTGTTCTTTTATATATACACTCATTGTAACCCTATTAACTAAAGTTTTAGTTTATTCTATCTTATGAAACCCTAGAGTGGTTGTCTCTCTTCTTCCTCTTTTCATTGTTAACACATCTATCGTGTATGATAAAGTTTAATATAAAAATTTTTATTGATCATCAAAAGTAGAATTAGTATGTATCCTTTTTATTATAATATATATATATATATATATATATATTTGATTGTGCTTTTATAAAATGCAAAAGAAACTCAAGTTTATTTAATAATAATTTTTTTTGTAAATCTAATGTTAATATTGAAAATATTTGAGTTTTTATTACACAAATTATGAAAATTATTAATTTTTATTGCAAAAATTACTTTACAAGTTAATTAATATTAATTTCAACAATAAAGTCGGTTAGTATTGATTTTATTTGACATAGAAATGTAAATAAGAAATTATTGGTGTACAACCATATACATTGCATAGATTTTGAGAGAAATAGAAATAGAAAAACTGATGTGATATGTTAGTAATGTAATACAAAATGAGAGATAAAGAAAAAATAAAGTGTTAAATGAACTTAAAAATTTGTGAATGTACAAATATTATTCTTGAAATTTAAATTATCCATCACATTGGAAGGATAGCATATCATTGTTCCCATTATGTTTGTTGCATTTTCAAAGACGAACCTATTTAGTAATTAAAATGTAACATTCAATATAATTTAGAAGAGGTATTCCCCTCCAAGTACAAAAGATGAATACATAAACTAAAGTTGCTTGAAAATAATTTTACATTAATTATACAAATTCATGACACTATAATTTATGTAGAATGATATGACCCCCATATTTTGGACAAAGAGTGATTGCAGCCATTGGAGCATGAGCATAGGCAGGGGAAAGTTCAAATGAAAAACGTTGTAGAAGTTGTGACAAAATCATTTTCGCTTCTAATAAAGCAAAGTTTTGGCCAATGCACGACCTAGGACCCCAACCAAATGGGAAAAAAGAAACTTGACCTTTTGTTGCTTTTGCAATTCCTTCTGAAAATCTTTCGGGTTTGAATTCAGTAGCATCATCACCCCAAATATCACGATCATGGTGAACCAATAGTATTGGTAAGGAAATTAGAACTCCAGCAGGTAGAGAAAGACTTCCAAGTTCCACATTTTTATGAACTACTCGATTGAAGTAAATTGATGGTGGGTATAACCTTAGAACCTCGTAGAGAATCATTGGCATCTATGATACACAAACTTACATTAGGACTTAATGCCAAAATTATTTAAGTAATAGTAACAATGAAAAATAAAAGTAAGTGTGTAATACTTACTATTTTTAGGCGAGTTAGCCCATCATTATTTGGCATTTGGTTGCCAAAAACTTGCAAGATTTCCTCTCTAGCACGTGCTTGCCAATCAGGATATCTACTCAACAATATCATAGTCCAAACAAGTAAAACCGAAGTGGTTTCTTGCCCCGCAAGGTAGAATGCATTGCATTCCTCAATTACTTCTTGGTTGGTCATTCCAACAGTCTTATTGTTTCCATTTTCTTGTATTTCTTTGTGATTTGATTCCAAAAGTATGCCCAATAAATCTTTGTTAAACACTTCACCAGCCATCATTGCTTTCTCTCGTTTGTTGATTATAGCCTTGAGTGATGTTTGTATATCTTTATCAATTTTTGTCATCCTCTTGTGTGTAGTTGTTGGTAGTAACCTACAAATAGATCATATGTTGATTTAAATATAAATAATCTTTCATCTCTATTAGAAATTGAATACTATACAAATGAAATTAACAAAGGTAGTTATATAACCACTTCGGGTGTGTGATCATTTTTTATCGAAATTTCCTTTCCACACTAGTGTCTTGTCATCCTAACAATTAGATATATATATATATATATATATATATATATATATAATTACTGTTTTGATTTCTATATTCACCTATTCGTAGAATTTGTCATTTTATTTTAAATGAATAATTTTAGTTTCTTTTTTAAATTTTTGAATTAAAAAAATAACAATTTGATATATTTTAAATGATATGACATACAATTTTATGATGTAGAATTATCTAGATGCGTTAATTATTCATATGTAATTAATTAAATTAGAAAAATGAAAAATTTCTAAAGCTGAAAGTTAAATTTTTAAAAAAATTTATTGCGATTTTATGAGTGTTAATTATTCTACATCATCGTATCATATATCACGTTTTTTAAAATAGAAAGATCAATTCCGTAAATTGATAAAAATAGAGAGAGTAAAACTACAATTAAAACATTGTTTTTCTATCCTAAGTTCTATCGATAATTATTTTTTTCGATATGCTTAATTTTGCTATGTGAATTATTGTTGGCCTTACCACCATCCTGGAATGTAAACGTTGCGTAATTTCATAATAAGTCCTGCCTGCTCTTTCAGAAGATCAAATATTTTTTTCCCTTCTTCATAACTGCTTCCAAATGCTGTTTTAGAAATAATATCACAAGTCAACGTTTGAAGAAAAGGCCATGCATCGATTTCAAGTTTTCCATCTGAAAACATCTCTTCCCATTTGCTAATCATATCATTACAACTTTGGGAAAATACGGGTAACATAATCTGCAATATATAGAAACATACCATAAGAGTCATAATTAAAACTTTAAAAGGGAGTAAAAAAAGTTAGAAATAAGTCTAGCGTTTATATTGTAATTTTTTTTCCTTCTAAAATTTGTGTTAATTCTATTTATTTATTTTTTATTAAATGTTACTTTTACTTTTGAATAAGAAGATAATATATTTTGAAGTAAATAATTGTTTAAATTTTTAAAGTTAATATCAAAACATTATTTTTATTACTTCTAAAAATATATATCTATATCATATCATAACTAACATTTCATCTCATCTCCATAATAATTAATTATTCACTTTAAAAGTCTACCATCAAAATAAACTAACCACACATTTAAACTACAATGTTTGCTTAACATGCTATGAAAAAATTGCATTTTAATAACGGAGACAATTAGAGACGAAGTCTATTGTTTGTCTCTGATTTTCATCATTAATCAACTGTTTGTAGTATATGTTACTAAGAAATTAAAATTCATTACAACAAAGTGTTTAAAATTAGTAATTGTATAACCTTTAATTTTTCCGAGTAGAAAGTAGGAGTGATAATCTTTCGATGCATCCGCCATTTGTCGCCTTCATAATTTGCGAGTCCTGAGCCCAATAGCTTGAAAAGGGGGCTCAACTTAGGTTTTTCAAAGTCATGGATGTTGTTGAAGATTTCCTTAATTTGCTCAGGATTTGTAATGATCACTTTTGGTTTTGTACCTTCCCATAAAAATGAATTCTTGCCTACACATGATTTTGTTGTGTTATCATCAACTGTTTTAAAAGCACTACATAGATTTTGAGAAAATTGATTATGCACCCCACAATTTAACTTGTACCTCTTCAATATATAAAAATCTAATTCTATCCTTTTATTTTTATTCATTTAAAGGTAAAAATGTTCCAAAATCAAATCTTGATCAAAATTTCTGATATTTAAATTTTTTTTCCTCCAGTACTTGATAACTTCTTAGAAAATTAAATTTTAAAATTTTTAGTAGTTCATTTTATTCTGTAGGATATTTCAACGTAATTTCTTTTTTTATTCTTAAGTTTTTTAACTTTTTTTGAAAAATAATTTTTTAAAAGAATTTCACTATTTAAATAACTTTTTTAAATACTTTTTTTTTAGAATCTTTGAGACATTTGAACCTTTTCGGTATATCAAATTAAACCCTAGTAAATTCCTAACATCAAGAAACCAACAATTTCAAACAAATGTTCATACAATCAATAAACTACAAATTTGAAATTTAGAGTCTCCTTAATTGGGACATGTCAACCATTCAACTAGAAATTTGAAACTTTTTGTAGTTATATTTCAATATCTTGAAATTTACAGTTAAAAACAACTATAGAAAATTTTAAATTTTCAATTGAAAATAACTCCCGAAAATTTCATTTTCAAAATTTTCAGTATTGAAATATAAATACCGGAAATTTTAAAAGTGAAATTTCTTGTTAGAGAATTTGATAGAAAAAAAAATTACATTTTTGGAAATTTAAAAATGTGGGAATATGATCAAGATATTTCAAATTTATTTTAATTTTTATTATTCACTTAATATTTTTGTAAGTCAAAGTATTAAAATTATAAATGAGGGTACAAATCTAATTGTGTGGATACAAAATCTAATTTTCAGATTTTGAATGTAAAAATAATATTTGGGCCTAGACTTATTGGGCTACTAGCTTTGATGTAGAACGTGACCCACGTTTTGTGGGAATTTTTTTTATCAATACCCCTTTTTATTAAAAAAAAATACCCAACTACCTCCTTTTAAAAACAATACATTAAAATGCCTTTTTTTTTTAAGTTATAAGTCGTCATTTGGAATTGTGACTTCTTAAAGAAGCCCAAGTTCTAAATGACGATTTCCCACATGATTTAAAAAAAAATCTAATTTTTTTTTAATTTTTAATAGATAACAATTGAATTATTTTTTTTTTAAATCATGTTGGAAGTCACCATTTGTAATTTAGGCTTACTTAAGAAGTCTCCATTTCAAATGGCGACTTATAATTTTTAAAAAAAAGAATTTAATGTATTGTTTTCAAAAGAAGTTATTTTAGTGTTTTTTTTCTTTCAAATATGGGTTATTTGAATAAAAAAACCCACGTTTTGTTGTTGTTATTATAGTAATTATTCATCCACGCCGTTGTTTATTTACAAAATATAAAAGTACTATTCTTTTATTACTACAGCTTTAGTGTTTATATTATTTATTATGTCCTAATCCTAAAGTATAGATCTAAACAAGTCCAGAGAAAAAGAAATTAAACAATCAAGATAATATCATTGATCTAAATAAATGATGTTGGAGAGAAAATTATTGATATACTTGTGTTAAATCAGAAAATTAAAGATCTACTGATTTCATTTATTTCTCGCCTAACTCCATATTATCATAACTCATTTTTGTTAAGAATTGTTTTTAAAGATGCAATATATGAGTAGTGGGAATCAAAGATACATACCAAATTTGTGGACAATGTGATGAATAAATGTAAAGACGTGTGGTGCGACATCTTTGTCAAGTGAGAGAGTATTGTCGGTAGGTTTCTGAGATTTGGCATTTTCCATCATCACCTTAAACATTTCCTTTGTGTCTCCAATCAAAATCCTATATGGATTGCCTTGAAGGCCTTGTGCTCTCAACAGCTTTTCTAGTCTCTTTGGCCTTAACCACAGCCAATTTAGAAGCTTCCATGTCCAAAGTAGCACAAGAGGCGCCAATATGAGAAAACATGTTGCATTGGTGGAAGTGATTCTCAATGTCATTCTTTTTGGGAGAAGAAAATTGGGGGCACTTTGCTAGGACAGAGAAATAAAGTATAAAAAGAGAACAAGGAAAGAGGAAAGGAATGATTTAAGGGATTGTTTCCTCTTCAGCGGTTTAACTAGTGGTTTATTTATACTTGCAAAGTATTAATTCACTTTGTTTTAAATTTTAGAAGATCCTTTTTTTTTTTCTAGAAGTTCTTTTAGAAGATGTTGCTTTTAATTTTTTGACAGGAAAATATATAAATTCAAATTAAAAATAATATTAATTAGGGATTAATTTTGGTATTATTATTATTATTATTATTTTTTCTTTCTGTATTTGAAATTAGAGACTAATCTCTCGAAAAATGAAGATTCAATTATGGGGTCGAATTTTGCGGCAAGTATTTTTCCACACTAATAACTATTAATTGATTTGATTATGTGTCAAAGGTAATTTAGACTGTCCAAAAAAAAAAAACTGAACATTGAAGTAAATTGTTAAACTAAACTAAAAAATATAAACTGAATTGTAGTAATTCAGTTTTTGAACTATTAGAGTTATGTTCTTTTGACGTGGTTCGGAGCAGTTTAACAGTTCAATTCAATTCTTTTGTTTTGTAAATCATCTTATAATATTTAGTTTGGTTTGATATTTTATTTCTTATAGTCTTAATATCAATAAACAATGGCAATTCAATTTGGTTTGAAAAATATAGTTCAATGCTTTTTAAAGATAGTTATGATTCAGTTCGAAAATAATATTAATTTTATTCGATTTTACCAATTCAGTTCGGTTGGGAATGAACAATTAAAAGTTCTATTAGATTTTATTGAATTGTTGTAACAGTTCAACTCGCATAGGTTCAATTTCTTCGTAATTAACTTTTATATAAATAGTTTTTCACTAATCAAACCATCCCTAACGGATAATGTGGTTTTTTTCCATATACTTTATCATTTTTAAAATTTACTAATTTACCGTATATTGAAATTTATATAATAAAATGTTTTTTTGAGGTTACGTTTTCGTCGTGGGATTAATTTTTTAATTTTTGTATTATTAATTTGTTTTCAACTATTATGCCATATATTATAAATCACATTTCAAAATACTACAGTTTACTGAAAAAAAAAGTAACGATCAAAATAAATAGAATATTTAAATATATTAATTAGTTTTTAGAAAAAAAGGGATATAATGCAAAAAAAAAATTCTGAATAATATTTAGACGATATAATTTTACATAAAGCACATTATATTTATAGCCACTTTGCCCAGCCATTTGGTTAAGATAAACTCATTAATTTATCATCGTTATTTATTAATAAATTCACATTAAATTATCCTTTATATTATCTAAATGAACTATATCATCCTCTATATTTTGTTAGCTTTGTCCTTAGATATATATCATTTTTTTCCCCTTTTTATAAGACTAATCTAAATTTTTCATCTATATTAATTATTTTTTTACTATTATATCTCTAATTATGTAACATTTTTTTAATATGTAATAAATATTATAATATAACCATAAAATAAATCACTCTTTTCAAAGATAAATCAATAAAATAATTCAAATTATTAATAAATTTAATACTATAACTAATTTTCTTAATTTTTGTAATTTATGTAAGTGGAATCTTATATATAGAAACAAAGATAATACATGTAAACAATTTGGAGGAAATATATGTATATATGTATTTCCTTCAAAATAAAGATAAGCAAAAATAGTTTTAAAAGTAGATCTATTTAATTCAAAATTTAGATCAATTAAAATTATTTTTTATAATTTATTCTTGAGAGTATGTTATTTAAGCACACATTTTGGTATATTCAGGCAATTTTTCCCGTTTTCAATTTTGTTGTTACACCCTAACAATAACACTAATAATAATAAATTTTATATTAATTAAATTAATTTCAGTATTATTTTTTAAATTATATATCTCTAAAAAATATTTAAAATTTATAACAATTTTCATTTAATTTTGAAAAGAAAGTAAAATGAAAAAGTTAAGGAAATAAAACATAACTATGAAACAAGATAAATACTACATATTATACGGTCAAAAGAAGAAGATAAATACTCCATATATATAAAATACTTGTTTTATCTTTAAAAAAAAAGTATTTAGTTTTAAAAAGTGAGCATTACCCTAGACATACTATTTTGGCAATTTTTATTTCAAAATCTCACTTCGTTCCACTTTTGCACTCAAATTGAGAAGAAACAATTTTAAAGTGGAGTTGAGGACCTCTTTTCCTTATTTCTTTTCTCTATGATTGTGTTGGAACAAAAGCAGAATGATGGAAAAAAGAACCACTCTTCTTTCTTTTCAAGGGCCCCTTTCTTTGCCTTTAGAGTATCCGCAACACAAACGAAGCGTAACATTTGACTTAACTTAATTATAATTTTAATCTTATACTTTTATCAATTCATAAAATTAATTAATTTTTATTTTATATTTAATAATTTTAATTTTTTTATTAAATTTTATAATTAAAAAATTATGATTTAAATATTTTAAATAATATAATATATTATCTTATAATATAGAATTATATAAATATATTAGTTAAATTATTAAAATAAATAACTTTTGTCATAAAATCATATATATTAACTATTATATTTAGGTTAAATATCTCTTTATTCTCTACAAAATTATAATTAAATTTTTTTAATTCAATTTTAGTTTTTATTTTAATTTTATAAAGATTAAAAATATTAATTTTTCAATAAAAAGAATAACTTTCAAAATAAAGATTAAAAGTAAATAGAACCATTTTTAAAAACTAAAAATAAATATTGAAATTTTATAAAATTATTTATTTTACTCTTTTTATAATTATTAAAATTACATATGTTTTTATTATGGTTCAATTTTAAAAATTAAAATAAAATCTATAAAATATTTAAACTAACTTTCAAAGTATTGATAAAAAATACTTGTTCATTATCTGCCAACAAAGTTCTCACACTTGTCGTAAAATCTAACATCTTTATAAATATGAATTAACTTGCAGACCAGACCAATGTTCTCTCAACAATAATAATTCAAGTTTGATTGATGTGATGTCATTGTCACTTTTGGATAGGTGGTACTGATGTATACTACTATTATTGGCTCCACTAGTTGGAACGTGAGAGGGAAGATTCCTCAACAAAGTAATAACTTATTATATTTATGTTCATTTCAAAAAAATGATGATAGCTCACCCAAAAACATGTTTTTTTTTTTTGACTCATCAATCAATCCATGTTGCTTTTCGGTGGATTTATTTCAAATTGGAATTCCTTCCGTGTTAGCGAAGTTATTATATATATTCAATTATTTGATTGCTCAAGTTTTTGGACCAATGTGTTAAATATTTGATCAAAGTAGAGGTGACAATTATGGATTAATTAGATAAAATTTAGTTAAAAATACACATTTAGTAATTTAATTTTAACTTAATTTTTGTTTAGTTTATTTTTTTTGATTTCGTCATTTAAGTTATATTTGTTTGTACAATTAACATTTAAAATATATTAAATTATTATCATGAAATATCAACAGTTAATCGAAACATCGCAACAATTAACTATCTAAACTACTTTTCATGTGAAGGAAGTTAAAAACATTAATTACAGGGATAAACTCTTATTACTTTGTTTTGGTTAAACGTATTTAAATTGTTGTAGAGAAAATCATAAAATATATAATTTATAAGATTTGATAATATTTTCTAAATGATTAGTATAAAAGACGTACTATTGCAATATTTGGTAGATGTTTAAATTATTATGAGATTTAAATTGAATTAATTGTTGTTAAAATTGAAATAAAATACTAATATGCAAATAAAACGTAACTTAAAAGACCGAATTGAAATAAAATAAATTTATAATATATAAACGAGAATTGTGTTAAAATTAAAAGGACTATAAATGTATTTTTACTTAAAATTTAACTCAAATTTTTTTTTTTTTTTTTTTTTGTAATCCCATAAATTTTGAGTTATTATTTTCCGTGATTTATTAGATTTAGAAGATAACAAAGTGAATGAATCACGTCTAATATGTCACTAACAATCCATATTATTAAAATTGGATTAGTGGAGGGGTTACAAATAGATCAATTTGATAAAATATGACTGATCAGATCATTGTTTATTTTTAATTTGTCTATTATTGTCTATTTTCTAATCTAATAAGTCTTGTGTTATTACTTTATATAATCTAAAGGATTAATTTTTTAAAATATTAGATCGGTCACTAAAAGTTCATATAATTTTTTTTTCAAAGGCAAAAGAATAGGGCATTCTCATTAAAATAATAAAATTTTAATAATAACAAAATTTTCTTTTTTTTCTTTCTATGTTTTAAATGCACCTTTCTCATTAGATTCTTTTCATAAAAAACGATTATATTTGTATTTTAAAAATGAAAAATAAATTTATATAAATTAACATTAATTTTGCACAATTAATTATAGATAACTGTAGTTTAACGGATGTTGTAGGGTGCTAATACCTTCCCTTCGCATAATCGACTCCCGAACTCAAAATTTAGTTTCAAAGATCACTTTTCTTTTTCAAAGGGTTTGTCAATATTTTCTTTATTTTAAAATAAATTTTGGTGGCGACTCCAATGAATTCAAAAAATACTCAAAATCTTAGGTTGCGACAGCTGGCGACTCCACTGGGGACGCTTAGAGAGACAAGCCTTGTGACACCCTAAATTCAAATTGAAATAGAAAGTAAAATGCATTAGTTTTGAAAGATCTTCGCAACGATTCCAAAATAGAATATAAAATTTTTCTTTTAAACTATAAGGTTCAGGACGTCACACTCACACTTACACAAAATGCTTGCTTGCATAAAATTTCTCACTTAAAAATCCTTTAATATCGAATATAGATGAGGTTTATTAAATAAATAATTCTGACATAAAAACATGTTCTAAACTTAGAGACAATTAATTTCTACTTTCGAATAAAAGATAAAAAATAACACAATTGATCGATCAAATTTATTAAAAAACCTAAATTAGTTCATAACTCAACAAAACACGAAGAATTACTCCCACCTAGTATCACCTATAAGAGCATGTATCATCAACTGATAACCTGAAATAACTGTGCTCTCGAAAATATGTAATAGTATAAAATAATTGAGAAGAACACGTAAAATATATTAAACACCAGATCATATCAAATCAAAATCAACAAAAATAATCAAGGTAAAACATTGATACAATCCATAACATCAAGTAAGTCAACACAGAAATCAAGTAATGTTATGCATGCTCTTATACTCTAGACTCCTCATCTTTCTTTGGTACCATTCTAACTCTGAAGTACTTGGTTAGGAGGCTTGATATTATGCCACCACACAAGTGGACAACTAACTCAAATTGGTCATGTCCTCATAGATCCCCTCAACTCAACCCGAGATACATATACACGACAGTTGAGGTAATGTGTGTTGTGTGGTAGCTCCCGATATTAGAAGTGCTACCTCCAAGTCACCTAGGAATTCCCCATCCGAGTACCTCTAAGACTTAACAATATTGCCTTAAGGCTCAACAATAGACCACCACGATCAGACTCAATTCAATTGTACTAGAGATAACATCCAAATTCTCCCCTCGTTAGCCTAGGCTACCCACTTCATTAGGAGAACCATCATTGGCAAAGGTCGAATTCATCACTATTCAATTAAACACAATATGCATTTCATGATATTCATCAAAGTGGTAACATCATAAGTCAACAAGTACAGATTATCAATGCATATTTCCATAGTCATATATTACATTCAAAATTTATCATCATAATACACAAACTCCAACAATATAGGATTTTCACTCACAGATAATAATACTAAATCATTCACACACACCACGTCAATTGAAATGCAAATAATAACAATTCATCACATTTTATATCATATAACAATATCAAGGGTGGATATTAACAAAACACAAAATACGTCAAATACGCAATTCTACAATAATTCAACTACCACACGATCTTCAAAATCATATCAAACAACACCCTATAAAAGTTTCTAACTCATATTTTAACCTCACCAAATTAAAGTTTTCTTATTAGTCAATTATTACTCAAAGGGCTTTTGCCGTATGCAGCGAGTCTGAATGAATTATGGGAAATACGGTTTTCCCGTTCATCTCACTTAATTTACACTCATGAATTCGAACTCACTCTCACCCCATACCTGCTTTGACAATCTCGTATGATAACAAGTTTCAGCAATGCAATAACAATATACATCCGGAGATACAATTATTTAACAGCGAATCCATAGAATAATCGGAACGCATACGTAGTGATGTTTCAATACAAATACTTGGCTCTAGAGACCAATGACTTATAGGATTGTAGAACCCTCTCAGGAAAGTGGTCATGAATTTAAAGGCTTATAGACTTTAAAATTTCTCCAATCTTGGATATAATGCATCTAAGTCATGTGTTAGCCTTGTTGCGCTTAAATGGCAAAAAAATTTTTACCATCCGACATCAGTATACCTCTCAAATTTTCTTTGTTGCATCCATGCAAATAGTTTTTATTATTAATGATAAAATTAAATGTTTTTATATTATCGTGCTTTCCCTTCATGCATTAAAAATTATTTTCAAAATATCATGCAATATTCATAAGTATTCATTTTTATGTAGGTCTATTAGAGAACCGTTGAATTATAAGTTAGGTTGTGGGTATCTCTTTGAAAATGGGATTTGACAATGAAACCACTATCCCAAAGGTAAGGAAAACTCTGAGTGTGAAAGGCAAAAAGCCTTAGGTCGACATTTTAAGAAGACTTCGTAGCTTGTTGGAGCTTAATCACCGATTAACCTTTACTAAGAAATACTGAAAGATTCTTGATTTATTGGATGTGGACGTACAAATAGGGGCTATTACTACTTTGGCACAATTCTACGACTCTCTTTTGAGATGTTTCACATTTCAAGACTTCTAACTTGCGCCTATTTTGGAAGAGTTTGGATCGATTTTAGGCTACTCTCTAGACAAGGGAAGCCTTATCGTTACATGGGGAATTATCCATCCATAACCAAACTAGCTGAAATACTAAGGGTTGAAGAGGAAAAGTTGATTAACCAAAAGAAGAAAATGACTTCAAGTTTTCTAAGGATTTTTTCTTAAGAAATAGCTCATTAGTTAGCTAAGGCCGAATATTGAAGTGCTTTTATGGAGGTGTTAGCTCTCACCGTCAATGGGGTTGTTCTATTCCCAAGTGATGAAGAAATTATAGATTTAGCAGCAATCAATGTCTTATACACTTAACTATTGTCATGAGAAAAAAATGCAATTGAATTTTGTATTGTTTACCAGTTTTGTACGTTTGGTTGGTGAATCATATGTTTGATAGTGGGCGCAAAAAGCGTTGTCATATCAATTATTTCAAGAATTGTTGCATTGACATAAAAGATAATCGAGAATGGGCTCAGAGATTTATAGATCTTAATGGAAAAACAATTCGATGGTATGCGAGATGGCGAGAGGTAAAAGAAGTAATATAATAATGTGAATGTTCCACAATGTGTCACTTACGGGGACTAGAGGTTGTGTGAATTATAGCCCAATATTGGCCTTAAGACAACTTGGGTATCCTATCATAGGGAAACCAATGCTAAAACTTATTACCCATTTTATTATTTATGACATGGGTCTAGAAAACATTGAAGATTTGAGAAGAGTACGTCAATCTTGGAATACGATAATCAAAAAAAGGAAGGAACTAAGAAGTAGAAGTTGTGGTGAAGATGATTGCTACCGACATTAGGTTAAGAGTAAGGTCCAAGATATTAAGCTACATTTTCGTCGTACATCTAAGGCGACCAATGAAACACCGATGCAACCCATTATTCTTAGTGAAGAGATTGAGAGGTTGCAAGCATCAATTCTAGAGGAGAAAGAAGAAAAGAAGAATTTGCAAGAAGAATTGATGGTAGTCAATCAAGCATATGAGACTACCCAGTTGGAAAATGATCGTAAGACATTTTCCCTTGAAAGATCAAATAAGAGGGCGGAGGTGGAGGAGGATTATAAGCTCAAACTTCAATGCAGTTTAAGGGCCTGTAACGAGTCTTTATTTTTTAGAAGACAAGAAAAAGACGAAACACGAGAGGAGGTTGAGAAAATGGTTGAAAGATTCAGAAATTAGTGAGGGCAATGCAAAAAGACAATAGGAAAAATTGAAACAACAATTGGAGTGAGTGGTAGTAGAATATAAGACAAGGATAAAAAAAAATATTGAAAAACAAGAAGTTGTTGCTATGTGCCGAGATGCGTGGTTGAAGGAATATGAGGAAACAAATATGTTATGAGACTGAATGATGCATCAAGTGGTAGCAATAGATATGCTTGGGTAAAAAGGAATAATGTGGATGGATCATTGTGAAAAACTCACTTTCATAGCCAACCAAGCCATTGAAAGGGTCCTCGTACTCCTAAGGAAAGCAGAAGCAAGCTTAGTTTCATCTGCCACACCTGCTGAGATTATTACTTTCATTCAATATTGTAATAGTTTGATAGAAACAATGAATGGTTTAATTTGTCAAGAGCGATAGAAACAATGTATTTCAGATATAGAGAAAAATGTTGCACTTGTACCCTTTTAATTATCAATGAACGAACTTTTTTTGAGTTTCTCTATGTTAGGGTTTGGTTCTGATGCATGATCCAAAAAAGATGTTAGTCCTAGGTTGCGAAATCAATGGTTCTTCTTAAATTTTTTTATTTAACCATGTAGTCTACTTTTTTTTTCTTTCTCTCTCTTTTTGATAGGTCCACTCATTTTTTTTTATTGTTCTTTAAGTAAAAATTATTTTTTTAAGAAAGGTCAATTCCATTTTACTCCTTTTTTATCTTTTAATTTTTTTTTTATGTTTAAATTTTTAATATCTCCTAAAAGAAGAAAAACAAAACAAAAATATTAACGATAAATATTGAAATTGATTGAGATGAGATATCTTATCAATTTTTATTATTTATAACATCTGAATTTTGACAACTTGATGATCTTAAGCTCCAAATTAATAATCTTTTAACAAAATTTGATTGATCAACATATGACTTCTTCTCAGTCCCTACTTTAAAACACATCAGTTGTGACAACTCTGTGATCTTAAATATTTTCAGTTAATTTTAAACAAACAACCAAACATACTTATTATAATAAATTTCTTAGACCCGAGGTCTTTTTCCTTTATCAAATTAAAAAAATCTTCTAACTAAATCTAAATTTCCGCCACAAAACGTATTTATTTAAAAGCAATCAACACATCCACATTTTTTATCCAAGAACTATGTAGCTTTGATTTCTCCATCGCACCGGGAGATACGTAAAAGCAAGATCGCTCTTGTCAAACATAATAATAAAATTTTATTTTTCCTCTATGTTTTAAATACACCTTTCTGATTAGATTCTTTCCATAAAAAAATTATATTTGCATTTTAAAATGGTGAAATAAATTTATATAAATTAACATTAATTTTACATAGTTATTTATAGATAACCGTATTTTAACAGATGTCTTAGGATGCTAATACCTTCTTTGCGCATAATCGACTCTCAAACTCAAAATTTGGTTTCCAAGTCCACTTTTCTTTTTTAAAGGGTTTACAAATATTCTCCCTATTTTAAAATAAATTTTGGTGGCGACTCCATTGAATTTGATAAATACTGTAAATCTTAGGTTGCGACACCATCAATGTAATTTCGATTGCTCTATCTCAACTAGTCAATTCTAAGTATCATACACTACATTTGACTCGCATTGATAATATTGATTGGGTGAACTATCGGTTCTTCTTTAAGACTCTCAAATCAAATGACCCAAGTAAGATTTCACGAGAAGACTACCTTGAGAAAAGTCATCGATCTCCTAAATGCCGAATCACTCGATAGCATTTTTATTTGGAATGCTAATGACTCTGCAACCACTCGAACTAATGAAAGACCTTTCTACTTTCAGATAAAGACACAACAATTCCTCACTACACCAAATTAGTTAATTACTAGCTAGCTATAGCTAATAGTAATCTAAAACTCATTCTATGGGTCATTAATAATTAGTAGCTTGGTCAACGCCATGCCATAGTTTGTTTCATATATCTTCTATATAGGACTCGTCTGGCCTGGAGCAATGATTTTATTATTTCATGCTTTTGTGTATCACACAATTTTCTTATGCTACTTCTATTCGTTTTTGTAGTATATCAGTTGTCATGTGCTCATTTTTTTAATTTAACTTTATCTTTATCTTTGTTTATATATAAGTATGTTTTTTCTCCAGTATCTCTATGGGTCCTTTCAATACTCAACCATAAGAACAAATAACATGAGTGATCCATGTTTATTTGGTTATGGTACAAGATCAATATCATTATCTTTATAAGACTTTATTAAATATTAATTTTAAATGTACAAATTATTAAAATATACGGAGTTTTCATAAAGTAATGCTTTTTAAACAATTACTCCATATAACTTTACAAATATCCAAGACAACGGAAAGACTCATAAAAAAAGGGTGTTAAAATTTGTACATTTCTTTTATTTTTCATATTTTGTAGTTAATGCTACATTATTTTTAATTTCATAGAAAAAAAGTTATATTATAAATTTAGGAGAATAATAGAGAAACATTTTAATAATTAAAATTTTAAATTCTTAAAATTTTAATAAATTTTAAATAATTAAACATCTCAAAAATCACAAAAAATCTCTATATTACATTATTCAATACTTAAAATATATCTATCTACGTAACAGAACACATAAATCATCCCATCAAACGCTCACAATATTTTTTTTAATACAAAATGCATAAACCAATTAAATTAACGACAAATAAAATCCAACAACAGAGTTATAATTATAATTATAATTCAATAATATAAAAATGATTAATTTCCTCGTTTAATAATAAATATGCACAATGCGCCACCGAATCATTTTGCCCCCTTTCTTTATCTTATCTCTTGGACTTGAGGACTTCATTACCCACACCCAATTTATTGAATCACCTATATATAGTGGAAACACAAATTGATTTTGTTTATGGTCGTCAATCTTGGCCATCTGAAGAGATTTCCACAACTTGTTCTACTAATGATCAAAATATTATACAATTGATAAATTAAGATAAAACCTAATGTTTTGAAGTTCGGAAAACTTAGACCTTGGGTTTTCTTTTAATATATTTATTATAAAAAGAAAATTTAACTTTCATCGTTCTTTTACATCAATGTAAATTATATTTGTTCCTCTCATCTTTTACAATAAACACTCCTCTCAATTGACATGTTTCCAATATATAATATTTATATATTATATTATTTTCAAGATTGGGTTGGCGATTTCAAGAATTTAAATATCATATATATATATATAATAAACTTATAAATATTTTAATATAATATCTATTTTAATATCGTAACTAATGAAATGCGACTAGTGCAAATGTATCAATATTTTTCTAATATTGTATTGACAAATACAATTATTACATTTTCAGATCCTCTAACAACAACAATGTGAACATATCTTGTCAGTAATTATAATCACCATTTTGGAAAATTTTATGTCCAAAAAGTTGAAGTTGAGCACATTGTTATACAAAACGTATTTTAGGAACATTTACACATGAAATTAATAAATTAAATTCAATATTAACATTTTATAATATCTATATTTCAGTTGCAGTATGTCTCTGGAATATCTTCAAAATAAAATTTTGAAAAACATTATAACACTCTAATTTTAATTTACTATAAAAAGTATATGAGACAAATGTTAATCACTGTTTAATAATTATAAACATTTTTGAAAAAAGTTGTCTTTAAATAGGAGCTTCTTTTGAAATTATTTGATGTATTTTTATTATTTTTTTTCAAAATTGATCTCTTATTCATAATACTATTTTATCTTGATTAATAAAAAGCTAAAGTTAAACACATTCATATAAAAAGATTATTTTAAGAACATACAGACATAAAATTAAAATGAAAAAAAAAAATTACTACCATATTTTCTTGATATATGTATTTCTTTGGCAATGTGTTTCTTAAATGTCTTTAAGATTAAATTATGAAGAAATTATTACTCACTAATTATAATTTTTTAATAAAGTATATACAGAACAAATATTTACCACTTTACAATTAATTAAAAGGTTATCCATCACGTGTCAAAAAAAATAAAAGAATAAGGTCTGTGTAATTGTATTTTGAGTATCTTTTAAATAAAAGTGTTCATAAAACTAAAATACACATATTATAATATAATATTATATGAATCATGTACAAAACAAATGTTCGTCACTTTTACATAAAATAATATATAGTTGTATTAAATCATGTATTTTAATATATTGTAACTTCTATCTTAATTTGATAAAATCGACAAAGTGCTACACGTGCAAATATACATGTATTTTAAATTAATACTGTATTAACAAATACGATGATTCAATTTTTAAATCTCCTAAGAACCATAGTTTGAACATAGAATGGATTCCAATCCATTTAAAAATTGATCTCAATAATATAAACAAATATGATGATTTAACTTTCAGATCCCCTAACAACCACGATGTGAACATAAGTCATACCCAAGCACGAAGCAAAAGAAATTACATAACATTTTCTTATGCAACAGAGTAAATTTTAACAGATCAAACAACAATTTAAAATTAATTATACAATATAATTATATAATCATATACACAATTGAGACTAATCCCCTCTCAATGACATGGAGGATTTCAAAAAATAATAAAAGCATTGATTTGTTGACCAAATTATATTATAATTTGTTAATTGTATAAAGTTAGAAAAAATTGAACCCAGTTTGATTTGTAGATTTATAGAAAAGCATCAAGAGATGCTTATTTCACCCAACACAATATGAAACCAATCACTTTTCAAAAATACATTAGCATGAAATTACATCCAAACACTTCACATGATTATCCAGTTAATATCATCAACTTCAAGATCGAACAATTCTACTTCATTTTAGGGTTTGCCGCTTAGACTTATGATGATAGTGGAAAAGGCACAAGAGTTTTCAACCCGAATTGAAACAATCATTTCTTCAGGTCAGAAAAAGTGAAGGAACTCAAGCAAAATTAAGACAATGTGAAGGTGGTAATAACCATTGGTGGTCATGACGATAAATATCCAACAACACAACAAAGTCACGGATCCTTGGAACTTTAACATAATCGATGGCATTGATATCAACTATGAGTAAATCATATCTGATGGTGAAGATTTCATTTATTGTGTGAGGGATGTTATAAAGAAACTCAAGGAGAATACCGATGCATCTGTTAATGTGATTTTCATTGTTCCATCTCAATCAGTCAATTCCAAGTATCATACAATGTATTTGGCTCACACTAATTATATTGAATGGATGGACTCGTTTTAAATATATATATTATTAATGTACAAATTATTAAAATAAATAGAGCATTCAAACAACCCTCAACGTATAGCAATGCTTTCTAAACAATTACCCCATATAACCTTACGAATATCCAAGACAACCGAAAGATCTGCATGCAAAGTGTGTTAAGATTTTTATATTTATTTTATTTATCATATTTTTTAGTTAGTCCTACATTATTTTTAATTTCACAAAGACAAAAGCTATATTATAAATTTAGGAAACTCATAAAAGAAACCTGTCAATAATTAAATTTTTGAATTCTTAAAATTATAATTAAATTTTAAATAATACAACATCTAAAAAAATCACAAAACTTCTTCACATTGCATCATTCAATACTTAAAATACATCCAAATATACAACAAAATTCATAAACAATTTGTTCACTATAAATATTTTTATTAAAAAAGTCTATAAACCAATAAAATTAACTAATCAAATCTAACAACTAAATTATAATTATATTTCAACAATAGAGAGAAATACTATATATATATATATATATATATATATATATATATATATATATATATTATGTCATGTTAGAATTTATGGATTCACGAGTTTATATATATATATATATATATATATGTTATACTTAAAAGTGTAAAATAATATATTATTTTCGAATAATTTCCTCTAAACTCTGTCAACATTTTATAATAAGTTTATAAATATTTTAATGGTATAAAAATCTATTTAAAAACGGTGACTAATGAAATGCGATTCGTGCAAGTGCATGAATATTTTACTATATATCCTGTATTGATATTACTAAATTATTTTAGTTAATAAAAAGTTGAAGTTTAGCTGTGTGTCTTTGTAATGTCTTCGAGATAAAATTTTGAAGACAATTATAACACACTGTATTTTATTTTCTATAAAAAGTATATGAAACAAATGTTTAACACTGTTCAATAAGTTGTAAGATTACTCATCACGTTTCGAACAGTTAAAAAAAAGTGTATTTAAATATAAGAGTTTATTTAAATATATTTTATATAAAAGTGTTTGAAAAATTATAATACACTAACAATAATATAATATTATTATATATATATGATTATATTATACCTAAAAGTATAAAAGAAATGATTTTATTTGAATAATTTCTTCTAAAATTTGATAGTATCTTAAATAATTATAAACTTTTTATTATTTGAGTACAATAATATATATCTTAATATGGTAATTGGTAACCAACGAACTACGACCCTGCAAATGGATACTAATTTTGTTAATATTATCTTAATAAAAACAATAATTCAATTATTAGATACCTAGAGGTGTTAAAAAAACCAAAAACTAAACTAAACTGCAGAATTGAACTGAAACAAACTGTTTTTGAACTGAATCGGTATTCAGTTTGAAAAACGGAATCGAATTGGTTTTTAGTTTGAAAAAACTGAACCGATCTAGTTTATATGGAACCGAATTTTTTTAGAATAATTAGAGGTAATTATGTAAAATTTGGCCTATATAAATTAAAAAATTAAGTTAAATCAGTTTGGTTCGGTTCAAATAATAAACCGGTGCACCAAATTGTAAAAAGGTTCGGTTTGGTTTTTTGAACTGAAAACCAGTTCAATTCAATTTTTTCAAATTAAAAACCAGTTCGGTTCAATTTTCAAACGGTTCTAATTTAGAACTGAACTTTACCCACTTCTAATATACACGTTATTACACTTACAATTGAGTCTAAATTCTTTAGCAAAGGATCTCAATTCTATTATTTCTTTTCTGTCTAATTATAAGCACCCTATTTGAAAAAATTTGTCTCTATATATGAGCTCTCTTTGAAGTTACTTGATGCATTTTTTATTTTTTATTTATGTTTTTCAAAACATAACTCTTATTAAAAATACTTATTTATGTTGATTAATAAAAATTCATTGAACACATTCATATAAAAAAGGTTATTTTAAAAAGATCCAGGCATAAAATTAATTTTAAGATATTGAATTTGCTACTAACTTTTCTTAATATATGTATTTCCATTGCAATTTATTTTTTAAATGTCTTCAAGATGAAATTTTGAAGAAGTTATAACACACTAATTATAATTTTCAAATAAAGCATATACGAAACAAATATTTATCATATATCAATTAAAGAAAAGGATATCCATCGTATGTCAGAAAGCTAAAAAAATAATGTATGTTTGAATGAATTTTGAGTATGTTTTAGATAAAAGTGTTAATAAAACTAAAATACACATAATATTAAATTTTATAAGTCATATATAATTTCATATAAACTTAGATAATATTTTGTAATACATCTTTACATATTTGTATATATCTTAATTTGGTAACCAACAAAGTTCTACACTTGCAAATCCACAAATATTTTTAAATTTATAATGTATTAACAAATATGATGATTAAATTTTCAAATTTCCTAACAACCATAGTGTGAACATATAAACGTTTGTCAACATACAATTGATTTCAATCCATTTAAAAATTTATCTAAATTCTATTAACAAATTTTATGATATAGTTTTCAATAATTTAATTTTCAAATACCTTAACAACCACAATATGAACATATACCCAAGCACGAAGCAAAAGAAATTATATAGCATTTTCTTAAGCAAGAGTAAATTTTAAAAGATCAAACAATAATTTAAAATTAATTATACAATATAATTATTTAACTATATACACAATTGAGACCAATCATATCTCAATGACATGGAGGGTTTGAAAAAACAATAAAAGTATTGAATTGTTGACCATATTATATTATAATTTGTTAATTGAATATAATTCAAAAAAGATGTGTAACACTCCATATTTTATAATAAACTATTTTATTAATTAAATAGAATTTTAAATAATTAATTTGATGATTAATATTATTTTAGAGTATATGTTGATAAATTTTATGGCTAATTTTCGTTATATGGATGCTTTCTATGATGTGCTAGTTTGATACATGTTATATTACATGAGTAATACAAATAATAAATATTATATTTTATTATTTGATATATTTTAAAAAAAAATAATAGTATTTTAGTGTAATATATATTTTAAAGAAAAAGATTTTATGCGATTTTACGTGTATATACGTGTACCCAATTAATGTAATACTTTTATGTACGCTTGTGTGATGTTCAGTATGACATAGTTATATTTCAATTATTTATAACTATTTACTATTTTTAGTTTTTTTTTATAAATAATTATCTTGAGATAGAATTGATATTGTGTTTAATTTCGTTTATTTTTAAATACTTGTTATGGTATTGTGCTTTTATATATATTTATTATGATTTAGTAATTAATATAAAATATTAATGTAGAGATTTTTTTGAATGTGAGAGTTTTGATTATTAGTAATATGTTTTTTTTATATTGATTATTTTAATTACTCTAATTTATAAATTATTAGTAATAATTGGAAAATTGGAGGAATATTAAAGAGGAGATTAAACAATTATTAATTTTATTTTAGCAAAATAATAATAATAATAATAATAATAATAATAATAATAATAATAAAATGAGGTTAAATGAGTTAGATTAATAATAACTAATATATATATATATATATATAACCCAAATAGGCTACAATATAAAAGCTGAAGAGCAGCCGCACAGTGCTACAGTAGGAAAGATGAACCAGCCGCGCTTGGAGGAGAAAAATAGAAAATTGGCATCGGTGATCGATAACTGTTTTAGAAAACTTTCTCCATTTTCTTCCAAATTTGAGTATGTTGTTTCTTATATTTAGTTAGTCAATTAAACATAATTTTCCATATTTTTAACAACCCTAATTTCTCTCTAAAATACCCGACTTATCCGTTTGTAGAATTCGTTATTTTGCATCATTCTCCTTCACCGTAAGTTCGATTTGAGTGAAACCAACGCCAAAACGACCGTGTGAAAAGTGGCTATATTATCCACTGATTGGTTTTCTGATTTATGATAATTTTCTTTGACCGATTTTCGAATTTAGTTTTTTCGAATATCTCCTCATAATTTATTTTTGACGTTTACCTATAAATTGTCGAGTTAGATCGATTGAAGGACAAAGAGTAAAAAAAAAGACTGTTTGGGCGTTGAATCCTATTCATAGGTGAAAGCATCGAAATAAGGTAATGGGTGAGAGAGCGTTTGAATTCATGAGTATAATATATTGTGAGATGAACGGGAAAACCGTATTTTCCAACGATTCATCCGGGGCACGCTACGTACGGCAGTAGACTGTTTGGGCGTTGAATCCTATTCATAGGTGAAAGCATCGAAATAAGGTAATGGGTGAGAGAGCGTTTGAATTCATGAGTATAATATATTGTGAGATGAACGGGAAAACCGTATTTTCCAACGATTCATCCGGGGCACGCTACGTACGGCAGTAGCCCTTTGAGTAATAAATTAATTAATGTGCAAAATGGAAATTGTGAGATTAAAATTTGGAATCAAAATACTTATAAGGTGTTGATTGATTCATTAAATGTGTGGTATTTAATTTTATTGTGATATTTGATTTAATTTCGTTAAATGTTGGGCATTTGATATTATTGTTATATTGGTTGTTGAATTAATTTTATGCATATGTTTGATTAGATGAGTTTAAATGATGTTATAATAAAAATGGATGTGTTGTGATAATTTTATGTAATGATGATAATGTATGATTAATAACGGTGATGTGATAAATTTGTGATGAATATATGTGTTATTGTATGATTGTGATGAGAATATTGTGATTCTAATTTGTGTTTGAGATGAAGGTCTTAATGGAGTATCATATGCCAACGAGGGGAGAAAATAAATATTGAGAAATTGTGAAGTGAATATTATTTTGTCATCATATAGGTAGGGCCTGACAAGCCTAGTGATTTCAGGGAAGTACAACTAAATGAGTCTGATCGTGGCGGTCTGCTGTCGAGCCCTAAGGCATGCTTGATACTATATCACCATCCCGGTGGACGGACAATTCAAATTGGACATGTCCTTATAAATCCCATCAACTCAACCCGAGACACATATACGTGATAGTCGAGGTAAACGGTGTTGCGTGGTAGCTTTCGACATTTGGAGTGTTGCCTCCAAGTCACCTAGAAATTCCCCACCCGAATACCTCCAAGGTCTAACAATCTTGCCTTAAGGCTTGACAGCAGACCGCCACGATCAGACTCATTTAGTTGTACTTCCCTGAAATCACTAGGCTTGTCAGGCCCTACCTATATGATGACAAAATAATCTTCACTTCACAAATTCTCAATATTTATTTTCTCTCCTCGGCGGCCTATGATACTCCATTAACACCGTAATCTCACATCATTATCATCATCATCATCACATAAACTCATCACAAATTTATAGCATCACTATCATCAATCATACATTATCATGTATACTCATCACAAATTTATCACATCACAATTATTAATCATACATTATCATCATCACATAAAATTATCACAACACATTCATCTTTTATTATAACATCATTTAAACTCATCTAACCATTAAATTAATTATTTAAAATCTGATTCAATTAATAAAATAGTTTATTATAAAATTTAGGGTGTTACAATTCTCCCATCCCAAAAGAAATTTCGTCCTCGAAATTTGTAATGAATAATACACAACTGTTGACACCTAATTTTGTCCGCTACTTTATGATTTTTAATAAATATATAAAAAAATAAATAATATAAAAAGCTAATAATGATGAAAATAATAACAAAAATAAATTGTTAGATTTTTAGAAAATCATGGATTTGTATTTGGTTTCTATTTGACTCTGATTCCTTTCCAGAAACTTTTACTATTTTCTAAATAAAAAAAAATTAAAAACAAACGTATTTAATTGAATTGAATTTATGGTAATAAAAATTATTATAATGATCATCATTTGAATGAAAAGAAACCGTAAATAAATAAATCAATGGTATTAAAAATCAGTATAATAGTGGTCAATTGAATAGAAAAGAAATCGAAGAAATGAATCAATGATAATAAGAATCAGTATAAATGTGGCCAATTAAATGAAAAGAAACCGAAAGAAACAGATTAATGGTAATTCATTGGCAATTATTCTCTTGTCTTTTGTAATCTACACCCAAAAATCTATAAATAGTCTAAAGAGGACAATAGAGGGGAACTCGGAGCACAATTGAGAGAAATTGGGAGCACAAAAAAATAAAAGAGAAGAGAGAATAATAGAGAGAAAAGAGAGAAGAAAGATTGGAACGAGCTAATAAAGAACCTTTCCAGTACGGTAAACACTTATTTTTATTTTTTCTTCTTGTCTATATTTTTTTTTTACATTATTATTGTTATAGATTTTTTTTACTATTCTATGCACGTATGATATAAACATTATCAAATTCGTGATCTCTCATCTTTATTGTATTTTATTTCTTGTGCATTACATCTTAAATTCTTTTATTATTATCGCCGTCGGTTCGCGCCACATATGTGTCGCCGACTCGCGGATCTGCTTTTGCATTTTTATCATTTACAATTTATAAAAAATCAAAAAGTAGTAAAAATATTTCTTTAAAATAACACGATACACAAATCGATATACAACACATCACTCATATTATTATTATCATTATTACTATTATTATCACCATTATGTTGTTAATTTATTTTGATATATATATAAAGTAAAATTAATAATAAAATCGATCAACACATAAATATTTTCTATCCAAGAACTACGTGTGTTTTGATTTCCCTATTGCACTTGGGGATACGAACTACAACTGCTTTAGGGGCCGAGGAGTTAACGACCGGACGTGCTGCAACCTAGGGATCACCAGGCAGTAGGAGCAATGTATTTCCCTTGGCAAACCAAATTAATAAATTTTTTTTTTCTTCTTTTATTAATGTAAATAATTTAATTTTTTTTTATTATTCTTTTTGCGGTATAAATAAATAAATAGTTTGTATATAATTAATTATAGGGTAACCGTTTTAACGGACGTTGTAGGGTAGTAATACTTTCTTACTCGTAATCGACTCCCGAATCCAAATTTTTGGTTCAAAAATCATTATTTTAGGTTTTATTCAATTTTTCCTTTAATAAAAATAAAATTGATGGCGACTTCTTTTTTCGCAGACAAATCGGACGCGACAACTAATATTTAATTAACCACCCTCAATACTCAAACTTACTCTATAAATATTTTTAAGGCATTCACTACTTATTTAAGCACAATATGTCAAAAAATCAATTAGTTTAGCATAATAGGCTAACATGACACCATAAATTAATTTAACACATCATATTCAACAACAACATACCACATTCAGTTGTATCAAATAATACATATATCAAATACGCTTTCAAGTTCAACTAACTCCTCAAACAATATTGTATAAGTTTTACTCTCCTTAAAGAATGTCTAAATCCAAACAATAATTACTCTACAGATTTCTCAAAAGTTAGACATATAGAAAAATATTTAAAATATTTCACACATTCAAGAATTACAAATAGAAATGCATATAACAACTCAATGACATACAATCACTTAATCTTTAAAAAAATTGGGTGTATAATCATAATAAAATAAGATAAATATTTTCATATATAGTTAAACACACTCAAGGTCCAACTTAATTTTCAAAGTCTTATAAACAAAATTCATTTATATAACTCATACATTAGTTCTAGTCCTTATGAAATGAGGGAATATAGAACAAATAAGATACAAATACAATGTCCTTGTTCATTTTAAGCAAATTAGTTAGAAGATCAAACATACTTAATTGAATGTTTAATTTAAGTACACATCACCAACCTAATATTTGTGTCACATAATCAATTATTAGCATTCAACATTGATGTCACATAAGACTCATAATCACTCAAAGTTGTATAAGAGGTGAACATGATTTTTAACTATTTCAAAAATATAACTAATATGTTATTGTTGCCGCTTTTGTCGATGATGAATCATCGGGGTAGCTAGTCCCTCCTACCCATGTAGTCAACTACTTAAGGTAACTATAACTGTAGTCATTCAAATTTAAATATGGATAATTAAAAGTATCTTTAACGTGGTTTAGGAGTGTGAAGGCGACGCCACAACTCCTACTCCATCAAGTTAAAAATCCACTTAATTACACATTTCTAATATTTTATTTGTAATTTACAACTAGTTACAACAATCAAAGAAAAGACACTTAGATAAATATCAATCAACAATCAAAATAAAGAAATATATAATTATCTCATTTTTAAACACTCTAAACACTACACACAAATTTCCAACAGATAGAACACCTGAAACACAAACACTTTCACATTTACCATATCACATATACATGCATATAACTAATTCAATAATTAACATCACGATGTAGGATATTCTCATAGCAATCAAACAACTGCAAAATTATCACAATTAAATAATTAATTAATTTTTTTTTTTATTTCGAATCAGTCTTTATCTTTTAACAAAATTGAAATAAATGTTTTTTTTTTAGTTAGCAGGTAAGGTAAGTAACTAGTTATACTCGAAGTTAATATAATAGTAAGAACACCAAAATAAATCAAGTAGTAGATAAACCATTTTAGTAGTTAATCAATATTCTAAAATTTGATTTCAAACGCCTAAATTATTATAAATAAATAAAAAATCACTAATCTTTTAATATCATAAAATAATTTTTTCTAGAAGTCAACTTTTTCTTAGATTGCTTCTTAGTAAATCATACAATTTCTTTTTAAATTATTTTTAAAATCAATAAGGTTCCTAAAATTTCACTCATACCTTAATCACAAAAAATACCTCTCAAAATATTTAATCACTCTTAAAATAATTATTTTTAACCTATATTTTGAAAGAAAATCAAATTATATATAAAAGAGGGAAGATTCTCCAACACATCAAAACTTCAGAAGTAGTTCCAATTTATTTACTTATTTTGTCAACATTATTGCTATAACAAATCTTCTTGATTCTCTTTTAACACAACACATAGTAAAACTTGTAGTAGATGATTGACTACTCTAAATTTTAAATAGAATCATTATAATATTTTTTTTCTTTTTCAATTTTATGAATCAAGACAACTCCAACACAATTTAATTCTTTAAAATAAATTAAAAACAATTCAAACATAAGACATTTATTTTTATTTTCTTTTAAAAAAAATAAATCAACTTTAACTCATTTATAATTTGGGTTCTAAAGAGTCTAAATTTAAAATTCAATCAACCTCAAATTTTCAAAAAATTACTATTACTAATAATATGAATTTTAAACTATTTCAAAGTCACGATGAACGTCCTAATCATTTAGATACAACCATCAATATTTTCAAATGATTTTCACGTTTAATAAAATCAAGTTATGTCCCCATATAAAAACTGAATTTTTAAATTTCATAACTATTTTTCAAGACAAGATTTTTAATTGACAATAATATCTACAACAATATCTTAAAACCAATAACAATAGTAATGACGATAATCAGAAGTTTTTTTTTTCTTTTAAAAATATCAATTTAAAATTAAAAATAAGGATTTTCTAGTCAAAATTAAAACTTTAAACATAAGAGATATATTTTCTATTCAACTCAAGGTTTAGAAACAAACATCTTTTTTTTTTCTTCTAAATTGAGTTTCAATAAAATAATAATAAAATTAATAACTTTTTTTTGTTTTCCTTCTCTTTCTCAATTAGTAGATATTTTGTCATGTGATTTTTTTTTTGTGCCATTATAAATCACTCCTGATTTTTTAAAATTTAAAACTCTAATATCAAGTTAAACTCTAATTAGTAGCAAATATCATAATCAGACAATCAATGATTTCAAAGGAAATATCCCAATACATTCATTATACAATACTCACATAATCCTCTCAAAAATAACATCACAACAAATTTTTTTGATATTCTTAAAAACAACACACATTAAAATATGATGTAAAATTTCAGCTATTTTAAGTAGTTACTTAAAACGCATTTTACAACACATAACTCCTATTAAAAATACTTATTTATGTTGATTAATAAAATGTCAAAGTTTAACACATTTATATAAAAAGGTTATTTTAAGAACATCCAGGCATAAAATTAAAATTAAGATATTGAATTTGCTATCAACTTTTTCTAACATATGTACTTCCATTGCAATTTGTTTTTTAAATGTTTTCAAGATGAAATTTTGAAGAAATTATAACAAATTAATTTTAATTTTATAATAAAGTATATAAGATAAATATTTATCACTTATCAATTAATTAGAAAGTTATCCATCATATGTCAAAAAGCTAGAAAAATAATGTATGTTTGATGAATTTTGAGTATGTTTTAGATAAAAGTGTTAATAAAACTAAAATACACATAATATAATATTTTATAAATCATATACAATTTCATATAAACTTAGATAATATTTTGTAATACATCTTTAAATATTTTTATATATCTTAATTTGGTAACCAACAAAGTGCTACGAACACTTGCAAATCCGCAAATATTTTTAAATTAATATTGTATTAACAAATATGATGATTCAATTTTCAAATTTCTTAACAACCATAGTGTGAACACATAAACGTTTGTCAACATACAGTTGATTTCAATCCATTTAAAAATTCATCTAAATTCTATTAACAAATTTTATGATATAGTTTTCAATTCGATTTAATTTTAAAATCCCCTAACAACCTCAATATGAACATACGCCATACCCAAGAACGAATGAAACGAAATTATATAGCATTTTCTTACTCAAGAGTAAATTTTTAAAAATCAAACAATAATTTAAAATTAATTATACAATATAATTATTTAACTAAATACAAAATTGGGACCAGTCATCTCTCAATGACATGGGATTTGAAAAAATAATAAAAGTATTAAATTGTTAACCATATTATATTATAATTTCAGAAACACAAAAGCTATATTATAAATTTAGGAAACTCATAAAGAAACCTTTTGATGATAAATTTTTTGAATACTTAAAATTGTAATTTAGTTTTAAATAATTCAACATCTAAAAAATCAAAAAACTTTATCACATCGTATCATTTCAATACATAAAATACAACCATATACAAAACAAAACTAAAAAACAATATGCTCGCTATAAATATTTTTATTAAAAGAAGTGCATAAACCAATGAAATTAACAAATCAAATTCAACAACTAAATTATAATTATACTTCAATTATAAAGAGAAATAATATATATATATATATATATATATATATTTTTTTTTTTTTTATGTTAGGGCAGGGTTTGATAATTTTATTGACATTGACATTAAAGACATAATATGAATTTTATCATCAATTCAATTCCATACAAAAAAAAAAAAACTTACAATAAACAAATATAACCGTAAAAAGAATGTCGTCTACATGTTTACAAATTATTGAAAATTTCTTTGTTCACAACATTTTTGGTGTCGATACATGGCTTTCCTTCTTCATCTAAAATAACAATCTTCAATCATTGCCTGGACTTTACTCGTGAAATAGCCACCTAGAACTGATCATTAGTAAATACAGCTTTAAATACAAAACTGGAAATTGTCTTTTCTGGAATTTAAATGGGAAAGCCGGATCAAATGGAACCAAATTCATCATTGGTATATAAATCTTATCACTAATGTTTTTTCCCGTGATCACAGTTGCTCCAATAATATTTGTACACAGTTCATTTATGAGCAATCTTGTTCCATTACATAGTCCATTAACTTGATCAATGTTCCTCAAAAGCATGACTGGAACACCAATCTTTAATCTTAATCGGTGATTTGGAATTCCAGAACATTTC
>NC_021160.2:43483636-43509627 GCF_000331145.2 Cicer arietinum | reverse complement strand
TAATTTCCTCTAAACTCTGTCTGCATTTTATAACAAGCTTATAAGTATTTTAATTGTAAAAAAATCTATTTGAAAACGGTGACAAATGAAATGCGATTCGTGCAAATGAATGAATATTTTGCTAATATTGTATTAAAAAATACGATGATTCAATTTTCAGATCCACTAACAACGACTTTGCAAACATATATTTACTCTTATCAATTCTAATACTCTATGTGTCCATAATTATAAGTACCGTTTTGAAAAAATTTCTTTCTAAAGGAGCTCCCTTTCCAATTACTAGATGTATTTATTATGTTTTTCAAAAGAAACCTTTTGATGATAAATTTTTTGAATTTTTAAAATTGTAATTTAATTTTAAATAATTCAACATCTAAAAAATCAAAAAACTTTATCACATTGCATCATTTCAATACATAAAATACAACCACATAGAAAACAAAACTAAAAAACAATATGCTCGCTATAAATATTTTTATTAAAAGAAGTGCATAAACCAATGAAATTAAAAAATCAAATTCAACAACTAAATTATAATTATACTTCAACAATAGGGAGAAATAATATATATATAGATATGTGTAAGAACATATGTTATACTTAAAAGTGTAAAATAATATATTACTAGTGTGTAACTCAAGCGTTGCACGAATACAAATTATTATTTTGATAAATATATTGTTATATAAAGTTATATAATATAACAATTTGAATTAACATTGACATTCAATACATAATTTTATTGACATTGACATTAAAGACATAATATGAATTTTATCATCAATTCAATTCCATACAAAAAAAAAAACTTACAATAAACAAATATAACCGTAAAAAGAATGTCGTCTACATATTTACAAATTATTAAAAATTTCTTTGTTCACAACATTTTTGGTGTCGGTACATGGCTTTCCTTCTTCATCTAAAATAACAATCTTCAATCTTCCCTGGACTTTACCCGTGAAATAGCCACATAGAACTGATCATCAGTCAATACATGTCGCTTTAAATACAAACCAACTTGAGAAAGAGATTGACCTTGACTCTTATTTATGGTCATTGCAAAACAAAACAAAACAAAAGTAGAAATTGTCTTCTCTGGAATTTAAATGGGAAAGTTGGATCAGATGGAACCAAATTCATCTTTGGTTTATAAATCTTATCATTGATGTTTTTTTCCCGTGATCACAGTTGCTCCAATGATATTTGTGCACAATTCATTTATGAGCAATCTTGTTCCATTACATATCCCATTAGCTTGATCAATGTTCCTCAAAAGCATGACTGGAACACCAATCTTTAATCTTAATCGGTGATTCGGAATTCCAGAACATTTCATGTCATACAAAAATTCTAGTGTGAACCAATACAATTTTCATCATAAAGGACAGTTGAGTCTGAACTAATGTATTCCTTTTCGCCTCCTGAAATTAATGATAAAATATAATCATTAACGATATCTACAGTGTCATGAGTCGGAACAAGTATTGACCTATCTTCATAGTATTTCAAATTGTTCATGTTCTGTAAAAGCAGTGGATATGTCAATTCAAACAAAGATAATAGACGCAACACCAAGAGAACGAAAGTTGTACACAACTCCCTCACGAATAGTAGTCTCAAATCGAGAAATAAGAGTTTTTCGCACTGTTGCTTGAATTTTATCACCCTAATAATATGAAACACAAATTTGTTAAATTAGTAACATAACAAATAAGTTTGTGTATAATTTAAAACTTTGAATTTATAAAAGAAAGAATTAAACCTTGTCATCTATCAATACCATTTCCATCGCATAAAATTTATGTTTGACATTCAGATCATACAGAAACCATAATCACACAACTCTAACAACCAAATTCCCTTCCTTTTTAGGAGAAATTGAAGAAACAAAATCTGATTTTTTTTCAGACATCGGAGAACGATGAACACAAAAATAAATAACGAATCTTTAGAATAGAAAAAATTAAGAGGAAATTGTGTATAGATGAGAAAATATAAATGATATTTATAAAGGAGACCCAAAAGATGAGAGATTAGTGAGAAGAGACGATTAATGGAGGACGACGAATTAAAAATGAAAGTTTGCAGACACTAAAAGAATTCGTAAAATAAAATAAATTTTTTAATTAAATTAATTTAAAGCGTGGTTGATAAAGTCGTGTTTAAAAAACAATTACCTTCAAAAACTATAAAGTCGTGGTGTATTGTATTTTTTTTTTAATTTTTTAATTGGCCATTAAATTCTCAACGGTGAATTATCAAGTCGTGGTGTGTTGTATTTTATTTTTAATTCATTCTTCTTATTTTTTAATTAGCCATTAACTTCTCAACGAATGCATCACGTATAAAAAATCGTGATTTAAGGGAAGTTTTATTTTTTTCTTAAAAAAAAAACTTTTATTTTTAATTCATTCTTCTTATTTTTTAATTGGCTATTAACTTCTAAACGGACGCATACAATTATCTTTAAAAAATGGTCAAAGTTGTGGTGTATTGTATTTTATTTTTAATTAGCCACTAAATTCTCAACGGATGCACCATGTATAATTCATTCTTCCTATTTTTTAATTGGTCATTAACTTCTCACTTACGCATACAATTACCTTCAAAAAACTGTCAAGTCGAGGTGTATTGTATGTTATTTTTAATTTTTTAATTGGCCACTACCTTCTCAACGGATGCATTATATATAAAAGTCGTGATGTGATGAAAGTTTTATTTTTTCTTAAAACAAACTTTTATTTTTTTATCATTCTTCTTATTTTTTAATTGGTCATTAACTTCTCAACGGACGCATACGTATAAAGTCGTCGTGATGTGATGGAAGTTAATTTTTATTCTAAAAAAAGAATTCATGCACAATGAGGTATTATTTCTATTAATAGAAATTTGATATATTCCTAACACTCTATTTAGTTGACACGTGTCCAACTTTGCAAATTATCATGTTTGCTTTATTATAATATATAGATAGATGTTCGAATAATTTCCTCTAAACTCTGTCTGCATTTTATAACAAGCTTATAAATATTTTAATTGTAAAAAAATCTATTTGAAAACGGTGACAAATGAAATGCGATTCGTGCAAATGAATGAATATTTCGCTAATATTGTATTAAAAAATACGATGATTGATTCAATTTTCAGATCCACTAACAACAACGTTGCAAACTTATATTTACTCTTGACAATTCTAATACTCTATCTGTCCATAATTATAAGTACCGTTTTGAAAAACTTTCTTTCTAAAGGAGCTCCCTTTCCAATTACTAGATGTATTTATTATGTTTTTCAAAATATATCTCTTATTAATACTACTAAATTATCTTAGTAAATAAAAAGTTGAAATTCAGCACATTAATATACAAAAGATATTTTAAGAACATCTACACATAAAATTAAATAAAATATTAACTTTTTACAATATATATTTAGCATTAGCAATGTGTCTTTGTAACGTCTTCAAGATGAAATTTTGAAGACAATTATAACACCCTTAATTTAGTTTTCTATACAAAGTATTCGAGACAAATGTTTATCACTGTTCGATAAATTGTAAGGTTACTCATCATGTGTCGAGCAATTAAAAAAAGTGTATTTGAATATTAGGTTGTATTTTAAATATATTTTATATAAAAGTATTTGAAAAATTATAAAACACTAACAATAATATAGTATTATATCAGCCACCACAAGACAATTGTTGATTACAAATGCATAAAACGATATAGTGGTGTTATATCATACTAGTATCTGTCAAATGAAATTCTGAGAATATTTAATATTGAATAAAGTTGATTTTTTGGGTACACAGACACACAATATATAATAATAATAATAATAATAATAATAATAATAATAATAATAATAACAATAATAATAATAATAATATAATAATAATAATAATAAAATTACTATTAAAGGATGATATATATCTATGAACATGTTATACTTAAAAGTATAAATGGAAAGATTATATTTTAATAATTTCGACTAGTGGTTCTAAACCACTACTACAATATATAATAATAATAATAATAATAATAATAATAATAATAATAATAATAATAATAATAATAATAATAATAATAATAATAATAATAATAACAATAATAATAATAATAATATAATAATAATAATAATAAAATTACTATTAAAGGATGATATATATCTATGAACATGTTATACTTAAAAGTATAAATGGAAAGATTATATTTTAATAATTTCTTCTAAAATTTGAAAGTATTTTAATTATAAACTTTTTATTATTTTAGTACAATAATATCTATCTTAATATGGTAACCAACGAACTATGACATGTGCAAATGGATATTTATTTTGTTAATATTATCTTAATAAAAACAATAATTCAATTATCAGATACCTCAACTGTAAAACCCCAAATTTTATAATAAACTATTTTATTAATTAAATAGAATTTTAAATAATTAATTTGATGATTAATATTATTTTAGAATATATGTTGATCAATTTTGTGGTTAATTTTCGTTATATGAATGATTTCTATGATGTGCTAGTTTTATAAATATTAGATTAGATGATCGATATAAATAATAAATATTATATTTTACTCTTTGATCTATTTTTTAAAAAAATAATAGTATTTTAATGTAATATATATTTAAAAAAAAAAAATTTAATGCGATTTTACATTTATATACATGTACCCAATTAATGTAATATTTTTTTGTGAGTTTGACTGATGTTAAGTATGCACGTAGTTATATTTCAATTATTTATAACTACTTTCTATTTTTGGTTATTTTTTTTTATAACTAATATCTTGAGATAAAATTGATATTGTGTTTGATTTCATTTATTTTTATATACTTGTTATGACATTGTGATTTTATATATATTTATTATGATTTAGTAATTAAATTAAAATATTGATGTTATATTTATTTATTTTATAATTTTTGACTATTTTCTAATATGCTGGTATTATTATAATGTGAGTATTTTGAAAAATAAGTATAATTGTAGAGATTATTTTGAATGTGTGAGTTTCAATTATTAGTAATATGTTTTTTTTTATATTGATTATTTTAATTACTCCAATTTATAAAATATTAGTAATGTTTGGAAAACTATGTTTGGAAGGACATTAAATAGGAGATTAAATAATTATTAATTTTTTTTAGCAAAATAAAAATATATAAAAAAAGGAACCAATGAGTTTGACTCATGTATGAACCTTAATTGTTAATAAAATAAAACAAAAAAAAAAAAGAGAAGGAGTTGGAAGGGCGTAAAACCAATGAGAAAACACAACAAAAACTTATCGTTTGACACCGGTGATCGATAGCTGTCCAGAAAACTTTCTCCATTTTCGCCCAAATTTGAGGATGTTATTTCATTCATTTAACTAGTCCATTAAACATAAATTAATTAATCCGGGGCTCGCTACGTATGACAGTAGCCTTTAAGGGATAAATTAATTAATGTGCAAATATGGAAATTGTGAGATTTAAATAGAGAATAGAAATATTTGTAGGGTGTTGATTGATTTAATTTATTTGAATGTGTGATATTGATATTATTGTGATATTGGGTGTCGAATTAAATTTATATATATGTGATTAGATGAGTTTATGTGATGTGATAACAAAAGATGGATGTGTTATGATAATTTTATGTAATGATGATGATGTACGATTAATAATTGTGATGTTATAAATTTGTGATAAGTTTATGTGATAATGTTTGATTGATGATAGTGATGCTATAAATTTGTGATGAGTTTATGCGATGATAAAAGTGATGTTCTAAACCGTGATGAGAATATTGAATTAACCCCATAGTTGATGAAATAATGGTGATTTCAATTTGTGTTTGAGATGACGGTTTTAATGGAGTATCATATACCAACGATGGGTGAAAATAAATATTGTGAATTTGTGAAGTGGAGATTATTTTGTCATCATATAGGTAGGGCCTGACAAGCCTATTGATTCCGGGGAAGTACAACAGAATGAGCCTGATCGTGGCGGTCTGTTGTCGAGCCTTAAGGCAAGATTGTTAGACCTTGGAGGAATTCGGGTGGGGAATTCCTAGGTGACTTTGAGGTAGCACTCCAAATGTCGGGAGCTACCACACAACACACATTTACCTCGACTGTCACGTATATGTGTCTCGGGTTGAGTTGAGTGGATCTATGAGGACAGGGCCAATTTGAATTGTCCGTCCACCGTGATGGTGGCATAGTATCAAACCTCATAACCAAATACTTCAGAGTTAGAATGGTACCACATTGTGAAGTAGAGTCTAAGCTCATGCATAACATTGTATTTTATTGTGATTGTTTTGTTGTGATTAATATGTATCGTGTGTGGTGATAATTTATCTTAAACGATTTGATGTTATAGTGAACTTTATTGATTTTTCTTGAGTGATTTGCCTTTTTAATATGATATTTTCTTGATGAAATGTTTGTGTAATGATACAATTCTGTTATGATTGTTTGTGTGTTCTTCTTACTTGTATTATACTGTCATCATGATTTCGAAACTCACCTCCTTCGTTGTTTGTGTCTGACTGGCTTGGTCCTGCGTTTGCAAAATTGCAGTTATTACAGATTAATGAATCTTGAAGTTCAAGTTTGGGAGGAACCACACTCTGATAGGTGATACCGGGAATAATGGTTTAAATTGTATTTTACTTATTTAATTTGAAATGAATTTTTGTATTAAAATCTTAGAAGTACTAGTAAGTTTTTAAATTAAATCAAGTAATAATACTTAAATCAAGCTCATTGAGATTACACTATTTTAATGGAGAAAATAAGTTTAAAGTGTTTCTTTTGACTTTTGAGAAAGTGATATCCTAAGTTAAAAATAAAATCATTTATTTTCTTGGAAACATATTTTTATTTATCTGCTGCAAATTTTATAGAAATATAATATAAAATATTATATACATTATTTTGGGGTTTAGGATATCACATCAACAACTACAGTGTGAACACATATACACGTTTGCAATTGATTCGAAACTCTTTAACAAAGGATCTCAATTCTATTATTTCTTTTTTGTGTCTAATTATAAGCAACATTTTTGAAAAACTTTGTCTTTAAATATTAGCTCCCTTTAAATTTACTTGATGCATTGTTTTATCTTTTTCAAAACATAACTCCTATTAAAAATACTTATTTATGTTGATTAATAAAAATTCAAAGTTTAACACATTCATATAAAAAGGTTATTTTAAGAACATCCAGGCATAAAATTAAAATTAAGATATTGAATTTGCTATAAACTTTTCTTAATATATGTACTTCCATTGCAATTTGTTTCTTGAATGTTTTCAAGGTGAAATTTTGAAGAAATTATAACAAATTAATTATAGTTTTCTAATAAAGCATATAAGAAAATAAATATTTATCACTTATCAATTAATTATATAGTTTATCCATCATATGTCAAAAAGCTAGAAAAATAATGTATGTTTGAATGAATTTTGAGTATGTTAAAGATAAAAGTGTTAATAAAACTAAAATACACATAATATAATATTTTATAAATCATATATAATTTCATATAAACTTAGTTAATATTTTGTAATACATCTTTAAATATTTTTATATATCTTAATTTGGTAACCAACAAAGTGCTACGAACACTTGCAAATCCGCAAATATTTTTAAATTAATATTGTATTAACAAATATGATGATTCAATTTTCAAATTTCTTAACAACCATAGTGTGAACATATAATGTTTGTCAACATACAATTGATTTCAATCCATTTAAAAATTCATCTAAATTTTATTAACAAATTTTATGATATAGTTTTCAATGATTTAATTTTAAAATCCCCTAACAACCTCAATATGAACATACGCCATACCCAAGCACGAAGCAAAAGAAATTATATAGCATTTTCTTACGCAAGAGTAAATTTTAAAAAATCAAACAATAATTTAAAATTAATTATACAATATAATTATTTAACTATATAAATACAAAATTGGGACCAATCGTCTCTTAATGACATGGGGTTTGAAAAAATAATAAAAGTATTAAATTGTTGATCATATTATATTATAATTTGTTAATTAAATATGGTTCAAAAAGTTGAACCCAACTTCATTTGTAGACTTATAAAAGGGCATCAAGAGATGCTTATTTCACCCAACAATACCACAAATATCTAAACCAACAAAAGAGATCAATCCAAATTCAAATTTTTATCACAATGTATTTTTATATACTTTTTTATGACATTGTGATTTTATATATATTTATTATGATTTAGTAATAAAATTAAAATATTGATGTTATATTTATTTATTTTATAATTTTGACTATTTTCTAATATGCTGGTATTATTATAATGTGAGTATTTTGAAAAATAAGTATAATTGTAGAGATTATTTTGAATGTGTGAGTTTCAATTATTAGTAATATGTTTTTTTATATTGATTATTTTAATTACTCCAATTTATAAAATATTAGTAATGTTTGGAAAACTATGTTTGGAAGGATATTAAATAGGAGATTAAATAATTATTAATTTTGTTTTAGCAAAATAAAAATATATAAAAAAAGGGACCAATGAGTTTGACTCATGTATGAACTCTAATTGTTAATAAAATAAAACAAACAAAAAAGAGAAGGAGTTGGAAGGGCAGCCGTAAGGCCAACGAGGAAACACAACAATAACCCTATCGTTTGACACCGGCGATGTTCCAGAAAACTTTCTCCATTTTCACCCAAATTTGAGTATGTTATTTCATTCATTTAACTCATCAATTAAACATAATTTTTCAGATTTTTAACAACCTCAATTTCTCTCTAAAATACTCGACTTCTTCGTTTGTAGAATTCGTTATTTTGCATCATTCTCATTCACCGTAAGTCCGATTTGAGTGAAACTAACGTCAAAACGACCGTGTGAAAAGTGGCTATATTATCCACTGATTGGTTTTCTGATTTATGGTAATTTTATTTGGCCGATTTTCAAATTTAGTTTTTAGAATATCTCCTCATAATTTATTTTTGACGTTTACCCATAAACTGTCGAGTTAGATCGATTGAAGGACAAAGAGTCAAAGAGCAACGTAAGTCCGATTTGAGTGAAACTAACGTCAAAACGACCGTGTGAAAAGTGGCTATATTATCCACTGATTGGTTTTCTGATTTATGGTAATTTTATTTGGCCGATTTTCAAATTTAGTTTTTAGAATATCTCCTCATAATTTATTTTTGACGTTTACCCATAAACTATCGAGTTAGATCGATTGAAGGACAAATAGTCAAAGAGCAAAGACTGTTTGGGCGTCAAATCATATTCATAGGTGAAATTGTCGAAATAAGGTAAGGGGTGAGCGAGTGTTTGAATTCATGAGGGTAATATATTGTGATATGAACGAGAAAACTGTATTTCTCAACGATTCATCCGGGGCTCGCTATGTATGGCAGTAGCCCTTTGAGGGATAAATTAATTAATGTGAAAATATGGAAATTGTGAGATTAAAATATAGAATAGAAATATTTGTAGGGTGTTGATTGATTTAATTTGTTTGAATGTGTGGCATTTGATATTATTGTGATATTTGATTTAATTTCGTTAAATGTATGGCATTTGATATTATTGTGATATTTGATTTAATTTCGTTAAATGTGTGGCATTTGATATTATTGTGATATTTGATTTAATTTCTTTAAAAGTGTGGTGTGTGATATTATTGTGATATTGGTTGTTGAATTAATTTTATGCATATGTTTGATTAGATGAGTTTAAATGATGTTACAATAAAAATAGATGTGTTGTGATAATTATATGTAATGATGATAATGTATGATTAATAATGGTGATGTGAAAATTTTGTGATGAATATAGGTGTTGCTATATGATTGATGATAGTGATTCTATAAATTGTGATGAGAATATTGCGATTTCAAATTGTGTCTGAGATGACGGTATTAATGGAGTACCATATACCAACAAGGGGAGAAAATATATATTGTGAATTTGTGAAGTGGAGATTATTTTGTCATCATATAGGTAGGGTCTGACAAGCCTAGTGATTCCGAGGAAGTACAACTGAATGAGCCTGATCGTGGCGGTCTGCTGTCGAGCCTTAAGGCAAGATTGTTAGACCTTGGAGGTATTCGGGTGGGGAATTCCTAGGTGACTTGGAGGTAGCACTCCAAATGTCGGGAGCTACCACGCAACACACGTTTACCTCGACTGTCACGTATATGTGTCTCGGGTTGAGTTGAGGGGATCTATGAGGACAGGGCCAATTTGAATTGTCCGTCCACCGGGATGGTGGCATAGTATCAAGCCTCCTAACCAAGTACTTCAGAGTTAGAATGGTACCACATTGTGAAGTAGAGTCTAAGCTCATGCATATCATTGCATTTCCTTGTGATTGTTTTGTTGTGATTGATGTGTTTCAAAGGTAATAATAATTAGATGATTTGATGCATATTGTAATGAGATGATTATTTTACTTGAGTGACTTTGATGTTATAGTATGATACTATTTAATTAAATATTTTGATATATCGTAAAGTGATTATGATGCGGTTCTAATATTTTGATATACTCATATTATACTATTAACATGATTTCAAAACTCACCTCCTTCGTTGTTTGTGTTTGACTGGCTTGGCCCTGCTTTAAAATTAATTATACAATATAATTATTTAACTAAATACAAAATTGGGACCAATCGTCTCTCAATGACATGGGGTTTGAAAAAATAATAAAAGTATTAAATTGTTGATCATATTATATTATAATTTGTTAATTAAATATAGATAAAAAAGTTGAACCCAACTTCATTTGTAGACTTATAAAAGGGCATCAAGAGATGCTTATTTCACCCAACAATACCACAAATATCTAAACCAACAAAAGAGATCAATCCAAATTCAAATTTTTATCACAATGTCTGATTCTCGTCAAATCAAAGACAGTGATGTGAAGCCAATCATTTTTCGAGAATACATTGGCGTGAAGCCATATCCAGACACTTTACATAATTTCCCAACTGATATCATCAACTCCAAGATCCACCAATTCCACTTCATTTTAGGCTTTGCCACAGAGACTTACGATGATAGTGGAAAAGGCACAGGAGTTTTCAACCCCAGTTGGAACGTTCATTTCTTCAGTCCTGAAAAAGTGAAGGAACTCAAGCAAAATCATAAAAATGTGAAGGTTGTAATAAGCATCGGTGGTCGTGGTGATAAACATCCATTCAATCCTGCTTCAAAAGTAGAATGGCCTGACAATGCTGTAAACTCACTCAAAAAGATCATCCAGCAATACAACGAAGTCAAGGATCCTTGGAGCTTTAACATAATAGATGGCATTGATATCAACTATGAGTACATCACATCCGATGGTGGAGATTTCTCTTCTGGTGTGGGGGATGTTATAAAGAGACTCAAGGAGGATACTGATCTATCTGTCGATGTGGTTTCCATTGCTCCATCTAAACCAGTCAATTCCAAGTACCATACACTATTTTTGGCTCGCCATGATTATATTGATTGGGTGGACTATCAGTTCTACTTTGAGACTCTCAAATCAAAGGATGAGTTTAAAAATATCTTTCTTAGTCTATCAGACGTCTACGGTTCTAAAAAACTTCTGGCAGGAGCTAGTACTGATCCAGATGACGCAGGTAAAATTTCACGAGAAGACTTCCTTGAGGGTGTTATCGATCTCCTCGATGCTGAATCACTTCGTGGCATTTTTATTTGGAATGCTAATGACTCTGCAACCCCTCCACCCAACGGAAAACCTTTCTCCTTTGAGATAAAGGCACAAGAACTCCTCACTAAATCAGGATAATTAATTACTATCTAGCTATCTAGCTACCTAGTAGTTATTTAAAACGCATTCTACGGGTCATTAATAAATAATAGCTAGATCTTGTCATGATAAAGTTTGTTTCTTATATCTTCTAAATAAGACCCGTCTGGCTTGAATGGATGATTTTACTATTGCATGGGTGTTTGTGTATCGCACAATTTTCTTATTTTATTTCATTATGTATTTGTATTATATCTCCTGTCATATGTGGGTTTTTTTATATATTTTATTTTATGTTTGTTTATATATAAGTATGTTGGTTCTCATGTATCACCGTGTCCTTTCAAAACTCAATCATAAGAACAAATAACATGGGCGATCGATCTTTATGTGTTTATGATAAAAAAAACCAATATTATTATCTCTATAAAACTCTAAATTTAAACATATATTATCAATGTACAAATTATTAAAATATATAGAGGTTTCAAACAAACCTCAACGTATAGCAATGCTTTCTAAACAATTACTCCATAAACCTTACGAATATCCAAGACAACTGAAAGATCCGTATGCAAAGTGTGTTAAGATTTTTAAATTTCTTTTATTTATCATATTTTGTAGTTACTGCTATATTATTTTTAATTTCAGAAGCATAAAAGCTATATTATAAATTTAGGAAACTCATAAAGAAACCTTTTGATGATAAATTTTTTGAATACTTAAAATTGTAATTTAGTTTTAAATAATTCAACATCTAAAAAATCAAAAAACTTTATCACATCGCATCATTTCAATACATAAAATACAACTATATACAAAACAAAACTAAAAAACAATATGCTCGCTATAAATATTTTTATTAAAAGTAATGCATAAACCAATGATTATACTTCAACAATAGAGAGAAATACTATATATATATATATATATATATTTTATGTCACAGCAGGGTTTGCGGGTTTAGAAATTTAAAATGTCATACAAATATATCAGTTTTACTTTAGAAGGAGAGTATATATGTAAGAACATATGTTATACTTAAAAGTGTAAAATAATATATTATGTTCGAATAATTTCCTCTAAACTCTGTGTGCATTTTATAACAAGCTTATAAATATTTTAATTGTAAAAAAATCTATTTGAAAACGGTGCAAACTACGTGCAATTGGATTCCAAACTACGTGCAAACGAAAGCTAATGTCCATAGCTACAACTTTCATAAAGAAACCGGAACCACATTAATACTCGAAAGAGGAGAAAAATGTAGTATAAGTTAGACAGTAGATGTTGTACTGCCAGCGTGCGCTTGAAGCGCGTTTTCTGCGCATGGGGCGCGTGGACACGAGATTATTCATTAAAAACGCAATGTTTCACTTTCTAGGCATTTTTTTTTCTATTGGGAAGTTGGAAGACTTGTGCCCTAGCATAGAAACTCAAAGACAACTGTTTCTAACACCATTGAAGCAGTTTTATCAAGAATCATTTATGGATCTTTCTTGTAATTCTTCTCTAATTTCTATCTTTTCTATCTCTGTCATGAGTAACTAAACCCTATTTGTTAGGGATGAGTGTAACAAGATGAAACCCTTATTTTTCTAATTTGATTTCTATTTATATGAATGAGTTTATTGAATTACTTTTCTTATCTCTGTGCTTAATGCTTTTTATTGCTTGATCAACATTAAAATGTTCTACGATTCATATTTTGAAACGGGAGTGGACTTTACGAGTGCTTGAGATGAGAAATTCATAAATTCGTAGTCTTGGGATATGCAGGTCATGAAACCAGTTAAATTAGTTGCAGAGACAATAGTTTAACAAGAGAATTCATGTACAGTAATGCTTAATTATAATCTTAAATCCACTAAGGAAATAGGAGTTACATTGGAATTAAAGGTTCTGTCACTAAGACATTAGGGCAAGAATAATAAAGAGAATTCGGTAATAATTCAATAAAGGAATTCAATAACTAGGATCAAATTAGACATCAATACTGTTATTAATTTTAAATATTATTTCAATCAACTTGGGAACTTTTTGTTCAATTTTAGTAATTAATTTTAATTCGATAGTAAAACACAATCCTTGAGTTCAACACTCACTACTACCGTTTTATTATTACTTGCAACGATTCAGTACACTTGCTGAAACGCTATCATGTTTTTGGCGCCGTTGCCGTGGATTGCCATATCACTATTGAATTTAATTTATTTACTTAATTGAAATTTTTTGCTCTGCAATAAAATTTTTGTTTTTATTTTAATTATTATTGTTGTTTCTTTTAAAACTCTTCATTACTCACAATTTGTCTAACCTTGAATGCGAGGCCAGTCCTCAGCGAAACTTATCTTTGATCCAGAAATCGAAAAAACTGCAAAAGCAAATCGAAAGGCGGCTCGAGAAAGGAGACAAAGGGAAAGATAGTTAGTTAGGAGTGGAAGAAGAGGTTTTGGGTGATTTTGTTCTGAAGAAGGCAAGAGGTTGAAATTATTTCCATTGTCATTGAAAGATGATGCTAAGGAGTGGCTTAATTCATTTCATGCCGATAACATCACCACATGGGATGACCTTGAAGATAAATTCTTGGAATAATACTTTCCCCCAGCTGTGTTCGTTAGAAAGAGGCAAGAGATTTCTAGTTACAAATAGAAAGAAGAAGAACCTCTTCTTGACACTTAAAGGAGGTTCAAGAGTTTACTAGCAGGATTCCCCAATCATGCTTATGACGACATTGCTCATATGCAGATATTCTGTAACGGTTTGAGGCCTAACACGAGAATTATGTTGGATGCTACAGCAGGGGTTCTTTGAATTACAAGACCGCATCAGAAGCACGAAAAATTATTGAGATCATGGCATCAAATGAACAAACGATGTTGTATGATAGAGGTGGAAGGTCAACAAGTGGTATATTGGAACTGAATGTTATTGATGTTGGGTTGGCTCGAGGCAGGTTGCTCTCAAAACAGATAGAAGATGTTATCGCCGCTGAGATAAAGAAAGGGATGGTAGCTCTAATTATACAACCCAAGTGACCTCTGTCAAATTATTGAAACATACTGGTTTTGACTTTTGTGGGGGAGCACATAAAAATGGAGCTTGTGAATCACTGGATGAAAATGATATAAAAGAACTAGAAGAGGTGAATTTTGTGGGTAATAACGGGAAGCAAAGTAATCCCTACTCTAGTATGTACAACTCTGGATGGAGAAATCACCCAAATTTTTCGTGGAAAGATCAACAGGGTGGATCTCAAGGTCATCAAGGAGCTCAAGCAAATCAGGCTCCACCTCGAAAACCTGCTTGGGAGAGTGCTATTGAGAAGTTAGTAGCAAACACAAGTTCTTTCATTGAAGAGTCAAGAGCCATCCAGAAAAACCACTCTGCATCAATAAATAATCTGGAGACCCAATTGGATCAACTTGCTCAACAAATGGCATAAAGAGCGCCTAGAAATATGCCTAGTGACATAGTTCCAAATCCGCGAAATAATGTCAATGTCGTGACAACGAGGAATGGTAAGGTAAGTGAACAAGTACCACCTAAAGCCAAACAAAGTGGAAGTACTTCAACTTCGACCCACTCGGAGGAAATGGTAACCCCGACATCAGTTGAGGAGCACATCGCTCTTGAAAAGGAAGAAGAACATGTGGCGTAGAAAAAAGGAGACACTGCCAACACCAGAAAATCGACTTCTGTTTCCTCAAAGATTAAAAAAGGAAGAAATGGAAAAACAATTCGGCAAATTTCTTGATGTTTTTAAAAAATTGCAGAAAAGAAAAATCGGCGCTGAAATAGTGATGCTTACCGAAGAGAGTAGTGCTATACTATAGAGGAAGCTGCCACCGAAGCTCAAGGATCCTGGAAGCTTATCAATCCCGTGCGCTCTTGGAAATAAAACTTTTGAGAAGGTTTTGTGTGATCTTGGGGTTAGTGTAAGTCTTATGCCCCTTTCCATATACAAAAAGTTGGGCATTGGAAAAGTCAAAGACACACAACTGATGTTACAGTTTGTGGATCGCTCAATGAAACATCCATATGGAGTGGTGGAAGATGTGTTGGTTAAAGTGGGTAAGTTCATTTTTCCAGTGGATTTCGTGGTACTAGATATGGATGAGGACAATTACATTCCTTTGATTTTGGGGAGACCGTTCTTAGTAACAGGGCGAGCTATGATTGATGTAGCAGATGGCACCTTAACCTTAAAAGTAAATGAAGAAACCGTCACTTTTAACATTCTAAAAGCCATGGAACATTCAAAAGAAAGAGAAGGGTGCAATCGAATCGAGATCTTAGATGCGATAGTCAACGAAGAAATGGAGCATCAAATACCCAGTTTTCCATTAGAAAGAGCTCAGAGAAAAATACACCACTGATTGAACTCAAGCAGTTACCTCCTCATTTGAAATATGTATTCCTGGGTGAAAAAGATAAGAATTCAACCATAGTTAGTGCAAGCTTGAGTGAGTTACAAGAAGAAAAGTTGTTGAGAATTCTGCGGAAGCATAAGGGGGCCATCGGTTGGTCCATTGAGGACTTGAAAGGAATAAGTTTAACTTTTTGTATGCACAAAATCCTAATGGAGGACAATCACAAATCGGTTGTACAACCCCAAAAACGATTGAATCCACCAATGAAAGAAGTGATTAGGAAAGAAATGGTAAAGCTCTTAGAAGTCAGTCTCATTTACCCCATTTTAGATAGATCTTGGGTGAGTCCCGTCCAAGTTGTACCAAAAAAGGGTGTAACGACCATCATCACAAATGAAAAGAACGAGCTAATTCCTACACGAACGGTTACAAGCTGGAGAGTTTGTATTGACTATAAAAGATTGAACAGTACTACGAGGAAGGATCATTTTCCGCTCCATTTCATTGATCAGATGCTTGAGCGGCTAGCCAGACATGAGTATTACTGCTTCCTAGATGGCTATTCGATATACAATCAGATAGCTGTGGCACCCGAGGCTCAAGAAAAAACTACATTTACATGTCTATTTGAGGTGTTTTCTTATCGACGAATGCCGTTTGGGGTGTGTAATGCACCTGCCACGTTTCAAAGGTGCATGATGTCCATATTCTATGATATGATTGAGAAACATATCGAAGTATTTACGAATGACTTTTCTGTCTTTGGTTCATATTTCGATAATTGTTTGATTAATCTATCTCTTGTATTAGAAAGGTGTGAAAAATCCAACTTGGTCCTAAACTAGAAAAGATATCATTTTATGGTAAGATAGGGAATTGTGTTAGGCCACCGAATCTCCCACAAGGGGATCGAGGTATACAAGGCCAAAGTTGAAGTTATTGAAAAACTTCCCCCTCCTACCAATGAAAAAGGCATTAGAACCTATTTAGGCCATGCTGGATTTTATAGGAGATTTATAAAAGATTTTCCTAAAATTGCAAAACCGCTTACAAACCTACTTGTGAAAGACACACCTTTCAAATTCAATGAGGATTGTTTGCATGCTTTTAACAATTTGAAAAATAAGTTGATAACTGCTCCCATTATCACTGCACCTGACTGATCACTACCTTTTGAAATCATGTTTGATGCAAGTGACAATGCTATTGGGGCAGTCTTGGGACAAAGAAAAGACAAGATGTTGCATGTAATCTACTACGCTAGTCATGTTTTAAATCTGGCACAACACAATTATGCCACAACTGAAAAAGAATTATTAGCTGTAGTTTATGCTTTTGATAAGTTTCGATCTTATTTATTAGAATCGAAAGTTATTGTTTACACTGATCATGCTACCTTGAGGTATTTGTTTACTACGCAAGAATCGAAACCAAGGATACTTAGATGGATTCTATTACTACAAGAATTCAACATTGAGATCCGAGATAAGAAGGGATCAGAGAACACTGTAGATGACCACCTATCTCGATTGGAGAAAGTTGATGAGAATAAGGACATTAGACTGATTCGAGACCAATTTGTTGATGAGCACATCTTCGCTATTGCCAAGGCACCTTGGTTCGCCGACTTTGCTAATTTTAAGGTAGGTGAGGCAATTCCATCTGATTTCACTTACCAACAACGAAAGAAGTTTATCCATGATGCCAAATTCTATGTATGGGATGAACCCTTCATTCAACTATGTGAAGAAATGCGATCGATGCCATCACATCGGTAACATTTCAAAATGGGATGAGATGCCGCAAAATCCTGTATTATAAGTACAAGTGTTCAATGTGTGGGGTATTGACTTCATGGGTCCATTCCCATCCTCATATAAAAAAATTTATATTTTGGTGGCGGTGGATTATGTCTCAAAATGGGTTGAAGTAGTTGCTACTCCAACCAATGATTCAAAACATGTCATCACATTTCTCAAGAAGAACATATTCGCGCGTTTTGGCGTGCCTTGAGCTTTGATTAATGACGAGGGCACTCACTTTCTGAACCGGAAAATAGAATACCTTCTAAGGAAATATAATGTACGTCATAGGGTGGCAACCCCATATCACCCACAAACTAGTGGGCAAGTTGAAGTATCCAACAGACAGCTTAAGCGAATCCTTGAAAAGATAGTGAATGCCTCACAAAAAGATTGGTCAACGAAACTTGATGGTGCACTTTGGGCCTACTGAACAACTTTTAAGACCTCCTTTAGTATGTCGTCGTATCAAATCGTGTACGGTAAAGCCTGGCATTTGCCTCTCAAACTGGAGCATCGAGCATTTTGGGCGACGAAGTACTTGGATTTTGACTTGGTCAAGGCATGTGAGTCAAGAATTCTTTAGCTTCACGAGTTAGAGGAGTTCCGAAATTTTGCATATGAGAACACCAAGATATATAAAGAAAAAACCAAGAACTGGCATGACCAAAAAATTAAATTCAAGAAATTCCAAGAAGGAGAACTAGTTTTTTTATTCAACTCAAGATTGAAGTTGTTTCCAGGAAAACTAAAGTCAAGATGGTCGGGCCCTTTTAAGACAATCAAAGTATTTCCATACGGTGTTGTGGAGTTGAAAGATACACACTCAAATCGGAGCTTCAAGGTGAATGGACAAAGGCTCAAATCTTATTTAGGGGTAGAGTCAAAACTCTTGATGGAGTCCATCAATCTGATCACCACTTGAAGAGTGGAATGTCAAGCTCAAGACACTAAACGAGCGCTTATTGGGAGGCAACCCAAATTCGTATCCTTCACACGGTATTTTTTCCATTTCAGTTTCATTTTACTCTATTTGGTTTCAATTTTAGTTTTTAACTGCTAGTTGTATTAGTTCTTGATGTTTGGTATGAGCAAAGAATCAAAAAGATGTGTTGGGAATTGATTTTACTATTCGGATTGGCATCATTTGCGCTTGAAGCGCAGCCTCAATGCTTGAAGCGCATTTCTCAGATTTTGCTGTTGTTAGCGCGCGCCTGAAGTGTGGCCTCAGCGCTTGAAGCGCATCTCAGATTTTGCTACTGTTAGCGCATGTCTGAAGCGCGGCCTCAACGCTTGAAGTGCATTTCTCAGAAGTTTGATATTGCCAACGCGCCTGAGGCACGTCGTCTGTGCTTGAAGTGCATTTAGCTGAAATTATCACTGCTTGCACGCGCTTGAGGCGCGTCCCTTGCACTTGAAGCGCATTTCCTGTGTTTTGTTACTGTCAGCGCACGCCTAAAGCGCGTCCCTTGCGCTTGAAGCACATTGCTGGGTTTAAAACCCTTGTTTTCTCACATAACTCTCCCCTCCCACAAGAGTTAACTGATACACACATCTTTATTACCTCTCCAAGCCTTCCTCCATTATCAACAAAGTTCAGTTTTCCTCTCCTATCAAACATTCTTCCATCCTCAAGTAAGTTTTCTCCAATTGTTACTATCAACTCCTCCTTGTTCATTGATGCATGTGGGTTCTTTAAATTTGAATTTGTGCTAGTATTAAAAAAAATTCATACATGCATGTTGGTTGTCTGAGATCGAATGTGTGTTAATGTTAGAAATCGTCACTTATGACTGTGGATTGTTCATGTATTTCATGCTTGCATTCCACCTGTTTGTTAAAATGACACAACCACTTTTGAATCCTAGTTACCACAAAATCTGTACTACACTCCAACTGTTTGAGAAAATGACACAACCAATCTATATGCATTGTTATCATTCAGAATTTTGTTGGATAAACTCAGGGAAATTGATGTAGTTATTTTTCCAAGGGGACACATGCTTAAACTAATTACCTCTAACCTGTAATATTTTGAACTCTGGATGTGAATAATTGTTTTGCAGGACCTAATGGCAATCCAACAAAAAACAAAATGAAATAAGATCGCAAATACATCTTCCTCCCAACCACACAATACATTCTTATTCAAGACCATGGAAACACAAGAGTTTCATGCCAAACTCCCTGCAGTCAAGAAGTTTGTGAGTGATAAAAATTTTAAGTTGGAAGCCAGGTGAATTTGTTGACATCCAGGCGATGATTGCTGCTAGAGGATGGGAGAAGTTGACCACATTCGTCACCACAGCGAGAAAATCATTAGCAGTGAAATTCTTCTCCAATACCTCTGATCTGAAGTCTGACAAACCATTTCCACATGATCAATTTGTGAGTTATGTGAGGGGAAAAAGGATGCCCTTCACGCCTCAAGTCATCAATGAATTTTTTGGTCTACCGAACTATAAGGATTGCCGTTTTCAAGCTATGGAAGACCACATTATAAAAGTAGACACTCAGAAGATCCTGCGCATTTTATGCAGACCTGGCACATATTGGATACGAAATAGAGATGGCTTAGTTAGGAAACTGCGCTCATTGGATCTCACCCCAATTGCAAAAGCATGGAGTACCTTTGTTCATCATACGCTACTACCATGTTCGAATGTGTCAGATATAACATTTCAGAGAGCATGTCTACTAACTTCTATCATAAAAGGCGACATAATTAATATGGGCATGTTACTAGCTCATGATCTTTGGGGGACAACAATTCTTGATCCTCTGACAGGCTACTTCCATCACGCTTCCCTGATAAGTAAACTATGTGAGCAGGTGAGAGTATCACCTAAACAGGGTGAAGAAATGGTGAAACCTGCTACTCCAATCACTGCTAAGTGGATAGAAAAGCACTTTATGATTCTGGCAGACTATCCTGGTGCCCCACAAGCAGCGATGACGGCAGAGGAAAATACTGAACCACAGGAACCACATCACCACCCTCCACATCCATCAGAGCTCTCCACCGAGGAAATATGTGGCAGACTGGAAACTATGATGGAACAATTGATGATCGATCGGCGAGATGGACAAACCAGAATAGAACTGGGGATGACCAATCTGTATCGAGCCTTCGCTTCTTCTCAACAGACACTAGGAGGCATGTTTTATGCTGATTTATTTTCACATCACCAATATACAGGCGACCATAGTGGTATAGGAGTGGAGGACCTAAACAAGTCCCCTTGAATTACTAAACTGAGAGAAGTTTTCTTTCCTTTTTTTTTTTCTTTCTTTGTTTTTTTTTCTTTTTCTTATTTCAATTGTCGAATTTTATTTTATTTTATTATTATTATTTTCCTTATTTTTTCCTTTCACTAAATGTGTACTATGATGAAGAAGTTGTAATAACTTGCATTTGATCTTAAGTTCTCTATTTGGGATTTCGAAAGTTAAATTCTATTTCTTAGATTATGTTATTGCTCAAGTCGACAAGTCTTCCTAATGCTACATTTTTTATTACTAAGTGATTGTAGAAGGCTAATATGCCATCAATTTTTCAAAAATACAATTTTAACTTTTCAGTGGCATGTTTGACATTATTTTAATTGTTCACACTCTCTCTTATTATCCTAATTGTGAGCTTTTGGGCCTAAACACTTTAATCATTTGTTGTGTGATTATCCAGACATGTGTTATCCGTTCAGAACTTACACTACTTCTGACTTGCATCACTTGTAATTTATGCATATACTGGGGCAATTTTGTTTGGTTGTTTGTGCCTTTCTAATTACCCTATACAACTTTTACCCTTTGCTAGCCCATTTGAGCCTTTCCCTTTTATTTCGGTCACTAGCCACATTATAAGCCAAAGACCTAACTTTAATTAAATCACCTTATGTGAAGTTAGGTAAAAAAAAAAAATTCTTGTCTTGATAAAGTGCTAAGTTTGGGGTTGCTCATGGGATAGCAACCTTTTAAGTTTGGGGTGGTGATTCTCACAAAAAAAAAAATATTTTGTGTACTTTGATAAATAATATCTTCTTGGTTCTTTTGTCAATGTTTGAGAATCTCCACAATGAAAAGGTGAACAAAAATAAAACATGGTAGAATAATTTGAAAATGTATGCCTAAATCCAAGTAGTAAAGCCTACTATTTCAAAATGTCGTACTCTTACCTAAGTCCCATTGCAACCCGAAAGTTCTCCAAAAGTGTATGTGTTTGCTGCATTGTGGTTGCTAACTATAATTTTTTAAAGCCTATGGTAGCGTGATGCATGTTCTAAAATTTGAGTGATAAATTCATAACCCTTGTTAAACACTTGAGAGAAATTTTGGTGAGATTGTGTGAAGAGAGAGTTGAACTTGATGAATGAATGCTAAAGTATACAAATTGTGTTTTTTTTTTTTTCGTAAGCAACCATGGAGCATGATAAATGTTTTGAAGCAGCTGGAACTTTGATAATTGAGTTTGATTTGATTTAAGAAATTGAGTTTAAGTTTGAGTTTAACTGTACCAAGTTTGAGTTTGAGAAATTAATTGTTGCTTGGGGACAATCAATAGATTAAGTTTGGGATGTGATAAATCTTCATCATATGCATATTTTTCATTGTTTTAGTCTTATTTATCTTTAATTATTGGTTAAATTAAGGAGTTATTTGATATATTTTGTTTATTTTTGTTCTTTAAGGTAATAAAATGTTTGTGTTTTCATTTCATTGATTAAGTAGGGATTTTTTTGTAATTTTAAATTGCGTTTTGTTTTAGTGCAGTGCTGAATTTTGGTGAGAAATCAACGTGACCTATGTGAAGGATTTCAGCCATATCTAGAGTTGTAAATGTCCGAATGCAGTATAGGTCATATAGCAGATGATGTGCGCCTGAAGCGCAACAGTCGCGCCTGAGGCGCATCTCTTGCCTTTCAGCACTGCCAGCGTGCGCCTGGGGCGCATGGACGCGACAACATTAATTAAAAACGCAAACTTTCACTGTTTAGGCATCTTTTTGACTATTGGGAAGTTGAGAGACTTGTGCCTTAGCATAAAAACTCAAAGACGGTTGTTTCTAACACCATTGGAGCAGTTTTATCAAGAATCATTCATGACCTTTCTTGTAATTCTTCTCTAATCTCTATCTTTTCTATCTCTGTCATGAGTAACTAAACCCTATTTGTTAGGGATGAGTGTAACAAGATGAAACCCTTATTTTTCAAATTTGATTTCTATTTAGATGAATGAGTTTATTGAATTATTTTTCTCATGTTTGTGCTTAATGCTTTTTATTGCTTGATCAACATTCAAATGTTCAATGATTTGTATTTTGAAACGGAAGTGGACTTTACGAATGCTTGAGATAAGAAATTCATGAATTCGTAGTCTACGGATAGATTCAGGTCATGAAACCAATTAAATTAGTTGCAGAGACAATAGTTTAACATGAAAATTCATGTACGGTAATACTTAATTCTAATCTTAAATCCACTAAGGAATTAGGGGTTACTTTGGAGTTAAAGGTTTTGTCACTAAGACATTAGGGCCAGTATAATAAAGAGAATTCGATAATAATTCAATAAAGGAATTCAATAACTAGGATCAAATTAGACACCAAGGATGGATTCGAAGTGAAACTCATCCCTCACATTTTGCTTATTATAAATGATCAATTTTATTACTGTTATTAATTTTAAATATTATTTCAATCAACTTGGAAACTTTTTGTTCAATTTTAGTAATTAATTTTAATTTGATAGTAAAACGCAATTCTTGAGTTCGATACTCGGTACTACCGACTTATAAAAGGGCATCAAGAGATGCTTATTTCACCCAACAATACCACAAATATCTAAACCAACAAAAGAGATCAATCCAAATTCAAATTTTTATCACAATGTCTGATTCTCGTCAAATCAAAGACAGTGATGTGAAGCCAATCATTTTTCGAGAATACATTGGCGTGAAGCCATATCCAGACACTTTACATAATTTCCCAACTGATATCATCAACTCCAAGATCCACCAATTCCACTTCATTTAAGGCTTTGCCACAGAGACTTACGATGATAGTGGAAAAGGCACAGGAGTTTTCAACCCAAATTGGAACGTTCATTTCTTCAGTCCTGAAAAAGTGAAGGAACTCAAGCAAAATCAGAAGTAGAATGGCCTTACAATGCTGTAAACTCATAAAAATGTGAAGGTTGTAATAAGCATCGGTGGTCGTGGTGATAAACATCCATTCAATCCTGCTTCAAAAGTAGAATGGCCTTACAATGCTGTAAACTCACTCAAAAAGATCATGCAGCAATACAACGAAGTCAAGGATCCTTGGAGCTTTAACATAATAGATGGCATTGATATCAACTATGAGTACATCACATCCGATGGTGGAGATTTCTCTTCTGGTGTGGGGGATGTTATAAAGAGACTCAAGGAGGATACTGATCTATCTGTCGATGTGGTTTCCATTGCTCCATCTAAACCAGTCAATTCCAAGTACCATACACTATTTTTGGCTCGCCATGATTATATTGATTGGGTGGACTATCAGTTCTACTTTGAGACTCTCAAATCAAAGGATGAGTTTAAAAATATCTTTCTTAGTCTATCAGACGTCTACGGTTCTAAAAAACTTCTGGCAGGAGCTAGTACTGATCCAGATGACGCAGGTAAAATTTCACGAGAAGACTTCCTTGAGGGTGTTATCGATCTCCTCGATGCTGAATCACTTCGTGGCATTTTTATTTGGAATGCTAATGACTCTGCAACCCCTCCACCCAACGGAAAACCTTTCTCCTTTGAGATAAAGGCACAAGAACTCCTCACTAAATCAGGATAATTAATTACTATCTAGCTATCTAGCTACCTAGTAGTTATTTAAAACGCATTCTACGGGTCATTAATAAATAATAGCTAGATCTTGTCATGATAAAGTTTGTTTCTTATATCTTCTAAATAAGACCCGTCTGGCTTGAATGGATGATTTTACTATTGCATGGGTGTTTGTGTATCGCACAATTTTCTTATTTTATTTCATTATGTATTTGTATGATATCTCCTGTCATATGTGGATTTTTTTTATATATTTTATTTTATGTTTGTTTATATATAAGTATGTTGGTTCTCATGTATCACCGTGTCCTTTCAAAACTCAATCATAAGAACAAATAACATGGGTGATCGATGTTTATGTGTTTATGATAAAAAAAAAAAACCAATATTATTATTTCTATAAAACTCTAAATTTAAATATATATTATCAATGTACAAATTATTAAAATATATAGAGGTTTCAAACAAACCTCAACGTATAGCAATGCTTTCTAAACAATTACTCCATAAACCTTACAAATATCCAAGACAACTGAAAGATCCGTATGCAAAGTGTGTTAAGATTTTTACATTTCTTTTATTTATCATATTTTGTAGTTACTGCTATATTATTTTTAATTTCAGAAGCATAAAAGCTATATTATAAATTTAGGAAACTCATAAATTAAGAAACCTTTTGATGATAAATTTTTTGAATACTTAAAATTGTAATTTAGTTTTAAATAATTCAACATCTAAAAAATCAAAAAACTTTATCACATCGTATCATTTCAATACATAAAATACAACCATATACAAAACAAAACTAAAAAACAATATGCTCGCTATAAATATTTTTATTAAAAGAAGTGCATAAACCAATGAAATTAACAAATCAAATTCAACAACTAAATTATAATTATACTTCAATTATAAAGAGAAATAATATATATATATATATATATATATATATATATATTTTTTTTTTTTTTTATGTTAGGGCAGGGTTTGCGGGTTCAGAAATTTAAAATGTCATAGAAATATATTAGTTTAACTTTAGAAAGAGAGTATATATGTAAGAACATATGTTATACTTAAAAGTGTAAAATAATATATTATGTTCGAATAATTTCCTCTAAACTCTGTCTGCGTTTTATAACAAGCTTATAAATATTTTAATTGTAAAAAAATCTATTTGAAAACGGTGCAAACTA
>NC_021160.2:43479973-43483197 GCF_000331145.2 Cicer arietinum | reverse complement strand
ATAAATAAAACCCTAAGCTGATCATTAATCTAATTGATGGTGACTGGATACTGAGGATCCACAAGCGGCATCAAGCCTCACTGCTTTCGATTACAAATCAAAACTATCGCTATGCCACGTCTTCGACGTCGTTGCAATTCCAGCATGACTCCAAACTCTAATAACCTGAGGCGTAATCCCGATCCACAATAATGTAAAGGGTCTCCAACCGAAATTAACAAATAACACTTGGCATAATTTTTATATTATCAAATGCTCAAGAGAAACTTTCATCTCATCATACTCCTCGAAAGGGTTTTCATATGTCAAAAATGCATAAACAATGTTGAAAAATGAAGTTTTTGACAAACTATATTGTCGTATTCGAATACAACATTTTCGTAGCCGAATACAAGTCAAGTCAGTGGCAAAAACAACATGTTCTTATTCGAATACGACGTGGAAATTTTACATAAAAACTGAACGTTACATATGTGTATTCGACTACACACTGCATGTAGCTGAATGCAACTGCTAAATATTGCAGGTTTTTTAATTTTAAAAAGGCTCTGAATCATTTCCACTTACAATACAAAGTCCATCAATAACTGATAGTGTTTCAGCAAGTGTACTGAATCGTTGCAAGTAATAATAAAACGGTAGTATCGAGTGTCGAACTCAAGGATTGCGTTTTACTATTGAATTATATTTAGTTACTAATATTGAACAAAAGGTTCCCAAGTTGATTGAAGTAATATTTAAAATTGACAGCAGTAGTAAAATTGATCCTTTATAAATTGAGAAAAATGTCAGGGATGAGTTTCACTTCGAATCCAACCTTGGTGTCTAATTTGATCCTAGTTACTGAATTCCTTTATTGAATTATTACCGAATTCTCTTTATTATTCTTGCCCTAATGTCTTAGTGACAGAACCTTTAATTCCAAAGTAACCCCTAATTCCTTAGTAGATTTAAGATTAGAATTAAGCATTATCGTATAGAAATTCTCTTGTAAATTATTGCTTTGCAACTAATTTAATTGGTTTCATGACCTGCATCTATGTCTAGACTACAAATTCATGAATTTCTCATCTCAAGCATTCGTAAAGTCCACTTCCGTTTCAAAATACAAATCGTAGAACATTTTAATGTTGATCAAGCAATAAAAAGCATTAAGCACAGAGATGAGAAAAATAATTCAATAAACTCATTCATATAACTAGAAATCAAATCATAAAAATAAGGGTTTCATCTTGTTACACTCATCCCTAACAAATAGGGTTTAGTTACTCATGACAGAGATAAAAGAGATAGAGATCAGAGAAGAATTACAAGAAGGATTCATGAATGATTCTTGATAAAACTGCTCCAATGGCGTTAGAAACGGCCGTCTTTGAGTTTCTATGCTAGGGCACAAGTCTCCCAAGTTCCCAAGAGTCAAAAAGATCCATAAACAGTAAAAATTTGTGTTTTTATGATTGCTGATGCGCGTCACGCGCTCCAGGCGCACGTTGACAGAACTGGAACACGAGAAATGCGCTCCAGGCGCACGTTGACAGAACTGAAACACGAGAAATGCGCTCCAGGCGCGCAGGGCGCGCTCTAGGCGCACAACATCTGATGTCTGATGTATTTTTCATTTTTCTCATCTTTTGCGTCTGAATTTTGCAATCACAGTGCAGTAAACGCATACATTTTTAGAGGACTTTCGGGTTGTAATGGGGCTTAGGTAAGGGTAGGACATTTTTGGATAGTAGGCTTTACCACTTGGAGTTAGGCATACATATCCAGATTATTCTACCATTGTTTTTTTCTTCACCTTTTCATTATGGAGATTCTCAGACATTGACAGAAGAACCAAGAAGATATATTTTGTTTTTTTTTCTTCTTTCTCCTTTCATTTTATTTTTCTTCTTTTTATTTATTTTTTTTATTTTCCTTTTCTGACAATCACCACCCCAAACTTAGAAAGTTGCTATCCCATGAGCAACCCCAAACTTAGAATTTTATCCAGACAAGAATTTTTTCTACCTAACTCCAAGTAAGGTGATTTAATTAAAGTAAGGTGTTTTTCTTGTAATGTGGCTAGTAGCCGAAATAAAAGGGCAAGGCTGAAAGGGGCTAGCAAAGGGTAAAATTTTCATAGGGTAGTTAGAAAGGCTCAAACGACCAATAAAATTGCCTCAATGTATGCATAAATTACAAGTGATGCAAGTCAGAATTAGTGCAAGTTCTAGAGGGATAACACATGTCTGGATAATCACACAACAAAGAATTTAAGTGTTTAGGCTCAAAAGCTCACAGCTAGGATAATAAGAGAGAGTATGAACAATCAAAATAAAGCCAACATGCTTCTGAAAAGTTAAAATTGTATTTTTGAAAAATTGATGGCATATTAGCCTTCTGGAACCATTTAGTAATAAAAAATGCATGCATTAGGAAGGCTTGTCGACTTGAGCAATAACATAATCTAAGAAATAAAATTTAACTTGCGAAATCACAAACAAAAATTTTAAGATTAAGTTAAATTCTCATCAATTAAAAAAGATAAAATTACGTACCCTGAATTATATGGTGCCAAGAACAATTTATCACTTTCTTTATTTCTTAAAAACATATCTACAATGTAGTGTTTTACATTGTCTGGATCGAGTTTGAACATCGACATCTTATGCGGAGACAAGAATGAGTATTTATTTGACAGTTTCCTCGTGCACACGACCTTCTCGTACAAAAACCTTCAATGAAAATTTTAAACTAGATTAATTACCAATACATTTAATTAATTACAAATAAATGCAATTAAAAGTATTTTTTACCTTATGTACAAGCTGATTACAGTAACACTCAGCTCCTTATGTTCGAGAAGATCGTACATTTGCTCCTTTTCGAGGTATTCAATATACTCATCTCCAAAGATGTCTTGATTCATTTGTACAATGGGCGAATCGTTGCTGCTGCCCATGTTCCTTTTTATTTGGATGTCAAGACACGCCCCGTATTTACCAAGGCGTGGCTGACTTTTATTAGGAGCAGCAGCAGCAGCGACCGATTTTCCCCGATCCAGATTTTTTGTTGCTGCAAGTTTTGCAGCTTTATTACCCTCCAGCCTTTGTAGTTTGGCAGCCCTATTAACCTCCAATTTTTGAGGTCTGCTGCCTTTTTTTGGCTGTAGGGGTGGTTTATTTATTTGGACCTACAAAAATGAGGTAAAATGTTAGTTTATTGAATCTGAAAAAATAAAA
>NC_021160.2:43467848-43479473 GCF_000331145.2 Cicer arietinum | reverse complement strand
ATTCATTCATTTGCACGAATCGCATTTCATTTGTCACCATTTTCAAATAGATTTTTTTTACAATTAAAATATTTATAAGCTTGTTATAAAACGCAGACAGAGTTTAGAGGAAATTATTCGAATATAATATCTTATTTTACACTTTTAAGTATAACATATGTTCTTACATATATACTCTCTTTCTAAAGTTAAACTAATATATTTCTATGACATTTTAAATTTCTGAACCCGCAAACCCTGCCCTAACATAAAAAAAAAAAAAATATATATATATATATATATATATATATATATATATATTATTTCTCTTTATAATTGAAGTATAATTATAATTTAGTTGTTGAATTTGATTTGTTAATTTCATTGGTTTATGCACTATATATATATAGATATATATCCTCCTTGAGTCTCTTTATAACATCCCCCACACCAGAAGAGAAATCTCCACCATCGGATGTGATGTACTCATAGTTGATATCAATGCTATCTATTATGTTAAAGCTCCAAGGATCCTTGACTTCGTTGTATTGCTGGATGATCTTTTTGAGTGAGTTTACAACATTGTCAGGCCATTCTACTTTTGAAGCAGGATTGAATGGATGTTTATCACCACGACCACCGATGCTTATTACAACCTTCACATTTTTATGATTTTGCTTGAGTTCCTTCACTTTTTCAGGACTGAAGAAATGAACGTTCCAATTGGGGTTGAAAACTCATGTGCCTTTTCCACTATCATCGTAAGTCTATATGGCAAAGCCTAAAATTAAGTGGAATTGGTGGATCTTGGAGTTGATGATATCAGTTGGGAAATTATGTAAAGTGTCTGGATATGGCTTCACGCCAATGTATTCTCGAAAAATTATTGGCTTCACCTCACTGTAAATGATTTGAATAGAACCGAACATTGTGATAAAAATTTGAATTTGGATGGATCTCTTTTGTTGGTTTAGATATTTGTGGTACTGTTGGGTGAAATAAGTTATAGCGTTTCAGCAAGTGTACTGAATCGTTGCAAGTAATAATAATACGGTAGTACCGAGTATCGAACTCAAGAATTGCGTTTTACTATCAAATTAAAATTAATTACTAAAATTGAACAAAAAGTTTCCAAGTTGATTGAAATAATATATAAAATTAATAACAGTAATAAAATTGATCATTTATAATAAGCAAAATGTGAGGGATGAGTTTCACTTCGAATCCATCTTTGGTGTCTAATTTGATCCTAGTTATTGAATTCCTTTATTGAATTATTATCGAATTCTCTTTATTATACTGGCCCTAATGTCTTAGTGACAAAACCTTTAATTCCAAAGTAACCCCTAATTCCTTAGTGGATTTAAGATTAGAATTAAGTATTACCGTACATGAATTTTCATGTTAAACTATTGCCTCTGCAACTAATTTAATTGGTTTCATGACCTGAATCTATCCGTAGACTACGAATTCATGAATTTCTTATCTCAAGCATTCGTAAAGTCCACTTCTGTTTCAAAATACAAATCGTTGAACATTTGAATGTTGATCAAGCAATAAAAAGCATTAAGCACAAACATGAGAAAAATAATTCAATAAACTCATTCATCTAAATAGAAATCAAATTTGAAAAATAAGGGTTTCATCTTGTTACACTCATCCCTAACAAATAGGATTTAGTTACTCATGACAGAGATAGAAAAGATTGAGATTTGAGAAGAATTACAAGAAAGGTCCATGAATGATTCTTGATAAAATTGCTCCAATGGTGTTAGAAACAGCCGTCTTTGAGTTTCTATGCTAAGGCACAAGTCTCTCAACTTCCCAATAGTCAAAAAGATGCCTAAAAAGTGAAAGTTTGCGTTTTTAATTAATGTTGTCGCGTCCATGCGCCCCAGGCGCACGCTGGCAGTGCTGAATGGCAAGAGATGCGCCTCAGGCGCGGCTGTTGCGCTTCAGGCGCACAACATCTGCTATCTGACCTATACTGCATTTTTCTCCTTTTTTGAGTCTGAATTTGGTTCCGGTGTTTTCATAAAGGTTGTAGCTATGGAACGTAGCGTTCATTTGCACTTGGTTTTACACCATTTGGACATCTACAACTCTAGATATGATTGAAATACTTCACATAGGTCACATTGATTTCTCACCAAAATTCAGCACTGCACTAAAACAAAACGTAATTTAAAATTACAAAAAAATCCCTACTTAATCAATGAAATGAAAACACAAACATTTTATTACCTTAAAGAACAAAAATAAACAAAATATATCAAATAACTCCTTAATTTAACCAATAATTAAAGATATATAAGACTAAAACAATGAAAAATATGCATATGATGAAGATTTATCACATCCCAAACTTAATCTATTGATTGTCCCCAAGCAACAATTAATTTCTCAAACTCAAACTTAGTACAGTTAAAACTTTTGGAGGACTTTCAGGTTGCAATGAGACTTAGGTAAGAGTAGGACATTTTGAAATAGTAGGCTTTACTACTTGGAGTTAGGCATACATTTTCAAATTATTCTACCATGTTTTATTTGTGTTCACCTTTTCATTGTGGAGATTCTCAAACATTGACAAAAGAACCAAGAAGATATTATTTATCAAAGTACACAAACTAATTTTTTTTTTTTTTTGTGAGAGTCACCACCCCAAACTTAAAAGGTTGCTATCCCATGAGCAACCCCAAACTTAGCACTTTATCAAGACAAGAATTTTTTTTTTACCCAACTCCACATAAGGTGATTTAATTAAAGTTAGGTCTTTGGCTTATAATGTGGCTAGTGACCTAAATAAAAGGGAAAGGCTCAAATGGGCTAGCAAAGGGTAAAACTTGTATAGGGTAATTAGAAAGGCACAAACAACCAAACAAACTTGCTTCAGTATATGCATAAATTACAAGTGATGCAAGTCAGAAGTAGTGTAACTTCTAAAGGGATAACACATGTCTGGATAATCACACAACAAATGATTAAAGTGTTTAGGCCCAAAAGCTCACAACTAGGATAATAAGAGAGAGTATGAACAATTAAAATAATGTCAAACATGCCACTGAAAAGTTAAAATTGTATTTTTGAAAAATTGATGGCATATTAGCCTTCTACAATCACTTAGTAATAAAAAATGTATGCATTAGGAAGACTTGTCGACTTGAGCAATAACATAATCTAAGAAATAGAATTTAACTTTCGAAATCCCATACAGAGAACTTAAGATCAAATGCAAGTTATTACAACTTCTTCATCATAGTGCACATTTAGTGAAAGGAAAAAATAAGGAAAATAATAATAATAAAATAAAATAAAATTCGACAATTGAAATAAGAAAAAGAAAAAAAAAACAAAGAAAGAACAAAAAAGGAAAGAAAACTTCTCTCAGTTTAGTAATTCAAGGGGCCTTGTTTAGGTCCTCCACTCCTATACCACTATGGTCGCCAGTATATTGGTGAGGTGAAAATAAATCAGCATAAAACATGCCTCCTAGTGTCTGTTGAGAAGAAGCGAAGGCTCGATACAGATTGGTCATCCCCAGTTCTATTCTGGTTTGTCCATCTCGCTGATCGATCATTAATTATTCCATCATAGTTTCTAGTCTGCCACATCTTTCCTCGGTGGAGAGCTCTGATGGATGTGGAGGGTGGTGATGTGGTTCTTGTGGTTCAGTATTTTCCTCTGCCGTCATCGCTGCTTGTGGGGCACCAGGATAGTATGCCAAAATCATAAAGTGTTTTTCTATCCACTTAGCAGTGATTGGAGTAGCAGGTTTCACCATTTATTCACCCTGTTTAGGTGATACTCTCACCTGCTCACATAGTTTGCTTATCAGGGAAGCGTGATGGAAGTAGCTTGTCGAAGGATCAAGAATTGTTGTCCCCCAAAGATCATGAGCTAGTAACATGCCCACATTAATTATGTCGCCTTTTATGATAGAAGTTAGTATACACGCTCTCTGAAATGTTATATCTGACACATTCGAACATGGTAGTAGCGTATGATGAACAAAGGTACTCCATGCTTTTGCAATTGGGGTGAGATCCAATGAGCGCAGTTTCCTAACTAAGCCATCTCTATTTCGTATCCAATATGTGCCTGGTCTGCATAAAATGCGTAGGATCTCCTGAGTGTCTACTTTTATTATGTGGTCTTCCATAGCTTGAAAACGGCAATCCTTATAGTTTGCTAGACCAAAAAATTCATTGATGACTTGAGGCGCGAAGGGCATCCTTTTTCCCCTCACATAACTCACAAATTGATCATGTGGAAATGGTTTGTCAGACTTCAGATCAGAGGCATTGGAGAAGAATTTCACTGCTAATGATTTTCTCGCTGTGGTGACGAATGTGGTCAGCTTCTCCCATCCTCTAACAGCAATCATCGCCTGGATTTCAACAAATTCACCTGGCTTCCAACTTAAAATTTTTATCACTCACAAACTTCTTGACTGTAGGGAGTTTGGCATGAAACTCTTGCGTTTCCATGGTCTTGAATAAAAATGTATTGTATGGTTGGGAGGAAGATGTATTTGCGATCTTAGTTCATTTTGCTTTTTGTTGGGTTGCCATTAGGTCCTGCAAAACAATTATTCACATCCATAGTTCAAAATATTACAGGTTAGTGGTAATTAGTTTAAGCATGTGTCCCGTTGGTAAAATAACTACATCAATTTCCCTGAGTTTGTCCAACAAAATTCTGAATGATAACAATGCATATAGATTGGTTGTGTCATTTTCTCAAACAGTTGGAGTGCAGTACAGATTTTGTGGTAACTAGGATTCAAAAGTGGTTGTGTCATTTTAACAAACAGGTGGAATGCAAGCATGAAATACATGAACAATCCACAATCATAAGTGACGATTTCTAACATTAACACACATTCGATCTCAGACAACCAACATGCATGTATGAAATTTTTTTAATACTAGCACAAAGCATTAGGAAGACTTGTCGACTTGAGCAATAACATAATCTAAGAAATAGAATTTAACTTTCGAAATCCCAAATAGAGAACTTAAGATCAAATGCAAGTTATTACAACTTCTTCATCATAGTGCACATTTAGTGAAAGGAAAAAATAAGGAAAATAATAATAATAAAATAAAATAAAATTCGACAATTGAAATAAGAAAAAGAAAAAAAAAACAAAGAAAGAACAAAAAAGGAAAGAAAACTTCTCTCAGTTTAGTAATTCAAGGGGACTTGTTTAGGTCCTCCACTCCTATACCACTATGGTCGCCAGTATATTGGTGAGGTGAAAATAAATCAGCATAAAACATGCCTCCTAGTGTCTGTTGAGAAGAAGCGAAGGCTCGATACAGATTGGTCATCCCCAGTTCTATTCTGGTTTGTCCATCTCGCCGATCGATCATCAATTGTTCCATCATAGTTTCCAGTCTGCCACATATTTCCTCGGTGGAGAGCTCTGATGGATGTGGAGGGTGGTGATGTGGTTCTTGTGGTTCAGTATTTTCCTCTGCCGTCATCGCTGCTTGTGGGGCACCAGGATAGTATGCCAAAATCATAAAGTGTTTTTCTATCCACTTAGCAGTGATTGGAGTAGCAGGTTTCACCATTTATTCACCCTGTTTAGGTGATACTCTCACCTGCTCACATAGTTTGCTTATCAGGGAAGCGTGATGGAAGTAGCTTGTCGAAGGATCAAGAATTGTTGTCCCCCAAAGATCATGAGCTAGTAACATGCCCACATTAATTATGTCGCCTTTTATGATAGAAGTTAGTATACACGCTCTCTGAAATGTTATATCTGACACATTCGAACATGGTAGTAGCGTATGATGAACAAAGGTACTCCATGCTTTTGCAATTGGGGTGAGATCCAATGAGCGCAGTTTCCTAACTAAGCCATCTCTATTTCGTATCCAATATGTGCCTGGTCTGCATAAAATGCGTAGGATCTCCTGAGTGTCTACTTTTATTATGTGGTCTTCCATAGCTTGAAAACGGCAATCCTTATAGTTTGCTAGACCAAAAAATTCATTGATGACTTGAGGCGCGAAGGGCATCCTTTTTCCCCTCACATAACTCACAAATTGATCATGTGGAAATGGTTTGTCAGACTTCAGATCAGAGGCATTGGAGAAGAATTTCACTGCTAATGATTTTCTCGCTGTGGTGACGAATGTGGTCAGCTTCTCCCATCCTCTAACAGCAATCATCGCCTGGATGTCAACAAATTCACCTGGCTTCCAACTTAAAATTTTTATCACTCACAAACTTCTTGACTGTAGGGAGTTTGGCATGAAACTCTTGCGTTTCCATGGTCTTGAATAAAAATGTATTGTATGGTTGGGAGGAAGATGTATTTGCGATCTTAGTTCATTTTGCTTTTTGTTGGGTTGCCATTAGGTCCTGCAAAACAATTATTCACATCCATAGTTCAAAATATTACAGGTTAGTGGTAATTAGTTTAAGCATGTGTCCCGTTGGTAAAATAACTACATCAATTTCCCTGAGTTTGTCCAACAAAATTCTGAATGATAACAATGCATATAGATTGGTTGTGTCATTTTCTCAAACAGTTGGAGTGCAGTACAGATTTTGTGGTAACTAGGATTCAAAAGTGGTTGTGTCATTTTAACAAACAGGTGGAATGCAAGCATGAAATACATGAACAATCCACAATCATAAGTGACGATTTCTAACATTAACACACATTCGATCTCAGACAACCAACATGCATGTATGAAATTTTTTTAATACTAGCACAAATTCAAATTTAAAGAACCCACATGCATCAATGAACAAGGAGTAGTTGATAGTAACAATTGGAGAAAACTTACTTGAGGATGGAAGAATGTTTGATATGAGAGGAAAACTGACCTTTGTTGATAATGGAGGAAGGCTTTGAGAGGTAATAAAGATGTGTGTATCAGTTAACTCTTGTGGGAGGGGAGAGTTATGTGAGAAAACAAGGGTTTTAAACCCAGCGATGTGCTTCAAGCGCAAGGGACGCGCTTTAGGCGTGCGCTGACAGTAACAAAACACAGGAAATGCGCTTCAAGTGCAAGGGACGCGCCTCAAGCGCGTGCAAGCAGTGATAATTTCAGCTAAATGCACTTCAAGCACAGACGACGCGCCTCCGGCACGTTGACAATATGAAACGTCTGAGAAATGCCCTTCAAGCGTTGAGGCTGCGCTTCAGACATGCGCTAACAGTAGCAAAATCTGAGATGCGCTTCAAGCGCTGAGGCCGCACTTCAGGCGCGCGCTAACAATAGCAAAATCTGAGAAATGCGCTTCAAGCATTGAGGCTGCGCTTCAAGCGCAAATGATGCCAATCCGAATAGTAAAATCAATTCCCAACACATCTTTTTGATTCCTTGCTCATACCAAACATCAAGAACTAATACAACTAGCAATTAAAAACTAAAATTGAAACCAAATGGAGTAAAATGAAACTGAAATGGAAAAAATACCGTGTAAAGGATACGAATTTGGGTTGCCTTCCAATAAGCGCTCGTTTAGTGTCTTGAGCTTGACATTCCACTCTTCAAGTGGTGATCAGATTGATGGACTCCATCAAGAGTTTTGACTCTACCCCTAAATAAGATTTGAGCCTTTGTTCATTCACCTTGAAGCTCCGATTTGAATGTGTATCTTTCAACTCCACAACACCGTATGGAAATACTTTGATTATCTTAAAAGGGCCCGACCATCTTGACTTTAGTTTTCCTGGAAACAACTTCAATCTTGAGTTGAATAAAAAACTAGTTCTCCTTCTTGGAATTTCTTGAGTTTAATTTTTTGGTCATGCCAGTTCTTGGTTTTTTCTTTATATATCTTGGTGTTCTCATATGCAAAATTCCGGAACTCCTCTAACTCGTGAAGCTGATGAATTCTTGACTCACCTGCCTTGACCAAGTCAAAATCCAAGTACTTCGTCGCCCAAAATGCTCGATGCTCCAGTTTGAGAGGCAAATGACAGGCTTTACCATACACGATTTGATACGACGACATACTGGAGGTCTTAAAAGTTGTTCGGTAGGCCCAAAGTGCATCATCAAGTTTCGTTGACCAATCTTTTTGTGAGGCATTCACTGTCTTTTCAAGGATTCGCTTAAGTTGTCTGTTGGATACTTCAACTTGCCCACTAGTTTGTGGGTGATATGGGGTTGCCACCCTATGACGTACATTATATTTCCTTAGAAGGTATTCTATTTTCCGGTTCAGAAAGTGAGTGCCCTCGTCATTAATCAAAGCTCAAGGCATGCCAAAACGCGCGAATATGTTCTTCTTGAGAAATGTGATGACATGTTGATGACTCTTCATCATATGCATATTTTCCCACTATTTTAGTCTTATTTATCCTCAATCATTAGTTAAATTAAGGATTTATTTGATATATTTTGTTGATTTTTGTTCTTTGAGTTGATAAAATGTTGTGTTTTTATTTCGTTGATTAAGTAGGAATTTTTTGTAATTTTACATTGCGTTGTGTTTTGGTGCAGTGCTGAATTTTTGTGAGAAATCAACATGACACATGTAGAGTATTTCAGCCATATCTGGAGTAGTAGATGTCCCATTGGAGTCAAACCAAGTGCAAATGAAAGCTAAGATCCATAGCTACAACGTTCATGAAGAAACCGGAACCAAATTCAGACTCGAAAGAGGAGACAAAAGCAATATACGCCGAACATCAGATGCTGAGCGCGCCCAAGCGCAAGCCAAGCGCTTTTTCCAGCATCTACTACTGCCCAAACGCCCTGGAGCACGTTTTCCGCGCCTGGGCGCGCAACCCGCACCAGCAACCATAAAAGCGCATATTTTTACTGTTTTAGGGATCTTTTTCACTATTGGGAAGTTGGGAGACTTGTGCCGTAGCATAGAAACTCAAAGACGGCTGTTTCTAACATCAATGGAGCAGTTTTATCAAGAATCATTCATGAATCCTTCTTGTAATTCTTCTCTAATCTTTATCTCTTTTATTTCTATCATGAGTAACTAAACCCTGTATGTTAGGGATGAGTGTAACAAGATGAAACCCTTATTTTTATGATTTGATTTCTAGTTATATGAATGAGTTTATTGAATTATTTTTCTCATCTATGTGCTTAATGCTTTTTATTGCTTGATCAACATTAAAATGTTCTACGATTTGTATTTTGAAACGGAAGTGGACTTTACGAATGCTTGAGATGAGAAATTCATGAATTTGTAGTCTAGACATAGGTGCAGGTCATGAAACCAATTAAATTAGTTGCAAAGCAATAATTTACAAGCGAATTTCTATACGGTAATGCTTAATTCTAATCTTAAATCTACTAAGGAATTAGGGGTTACTTTGGAATCAAAGGTTCTGTCACTAAGACATTAGGGCAATAATAATAAAGAGAATTCGGTAATAATTCAATAAAAGAATTCAATAATTAGGATCAAATTAGACACCAAGGTTGGATTCGAAGTGAAACTCATCCCTAACATTTTTCTCAATTTATAAAGGATCAATTTTACTACTACTGTCAATTTTTAATATTATTTCAATCAACTTGGGAACTTTTTGTTCAATTTTAGTAACTAAATATAATTCAATAGTAAAACGCAATCCTTGAGTTCGACACTCGGTACTACCGTTTTATTATTACTTGCAATGATTCAGTACACTTACTGAAACGCTATCAAGTTTTTGGCGCCATTGTCGGGGATTGCCATATCACTATTGTACTTAATTGAAATTTTTTGCTCTGCAATAAAATTTCTTCTTTTTATTTTATTTCAAAATAAAAAATAAAATAAATTTGTTTTAAAACTGGTTGTTTCTACTTAATTATTTATTTTTCTTTATTTTAAACTCTTCATTACTCACAATCTGTTTAACCTTGTATGCGAGGCCAGTCCTCAGCTGAACTTATCTTTGACCCAGAAATCGAAAAAACATCAAAGGCACATCGAAAGGCAGCTCGAGAAAGGAGACAAAGGGAAAGACATTTAGTTGTTGAAGAAGAGGTTTTGGGTGATTCCGTCATAGTTACTGAGATGGCTGATCCACCATTTCTTGTTGTCTGTATTTTTGAAAACAACCATAGAGCATGATGAATGTTTTGCAGTAGCAAGAACTTTGAAATTTGAGTTTGATGTAATTTGAGAAATTGAATTTAAGTGTGCATTTAACAGGACCAAATATGAAATTAATTGTTGCTTGGGGACAAGCAATAGATTAAGTTTGGGGTTGTGATGACTCTTCATCATATGCATATTTTCCCACTGTTTTAGTCTTATTTATCCTCAATCATCAGTTAAATTAAGGATTTATTTGATACATTTTGTTGATTTTTGTTCTTTGAGTTAATAAAATGTTTTTTGTTTTTATTTCGTTGATTAAGTAGGAATTTGTCGTAATTTTACATTGCGTTTTGTTTTAGTGCAGTGCTGAATTTTGGTGAAAAATCAACATGACATATGTGGAGTATTTCAGCCATATCTGGAGTTCTAGATGTCCAATTAGTGTCACTCCAAGTGCTAATGAAAACTAAGATCCATATCTACAACTTTCATGAAGACACCGAGACCAAATTCAGACGCAAAAGATGAGAAAAATGCAAAATATATCAGACAGCAGATGAAATGCGCCTAGAGCGCATTTCTCAGGATTGGACTCTGCCAATGCGCGCTTGGAGCGCGTTTTTCCGCGCCAGGGGCGCGCGACGCGCACCAGCAACCATAAAACGCATATTTTTACTGTTTTAGGGATCTTTTTGACTATTGGGAAGTTGGGAGACTTGTGCCCTAGCATAGAAACTCAAAGACGGTCGTTTCTAACGCCATTGAAGCAGTTTTATCAAGAATCATCCATGAATCATTCTTGTAATTCTTCTTTAATCCTTATCTTTTGTATCTCTGTCATGAGTAACTAAACCCTGTTTGTTAGGGATGAGTGTAACCAGATGAAACCCTTATTTTTCTGATTTGATTTCTAGTTATATGAATGAGTTTATTGAATTGTTTTTCTCATCTCTGTGCTTAATGCTTTTTATTGCTTGATCAACATTAAAATGTTCTACGATTTGTATTTTGAAACGGAAGTGGACTTTACGAATGCTTGAGATGAGAAATTCATGAATTTGTAGTCTAGACATAGGTGTAGGTCATGAAACCAATTAAATTAGTTGCAAAGCAATAATTTACAAGAGAATTTCTATACGATAATGCTTAATTCTAATCTTAAATCTACTAAGGAATTAGGGGTTACTTTGGAATTAAAGGTTCTGCCACTAAGACATTAGGGCATGAATAATAAAGAGAATTCGGTAATAATTCAATAAAGGAATTCAATAACTAGGATCAAATTAGACACCAAGGTTGGATTCGAAGTGAAACTCATCCCTGACATTTTTCTCACTTTATAAAAGATCAATTTTGCTACTGCTGTCAATTTTAATTATTATTTCAATCAACTTGGAAACGTTTGGTTCAATTTTAGTAACTAAATATAATTCAATAGTAAAACGCAATCCTTGAGTTCGACACTCGGTACTACCGTTTTATTATTACTTGCAACGATTCAGTACACTTGCTGAAACACTATCAACATCTCACAAATTTCTTTTAATTATGTGAAACAGTGAAGGTGGATGGTTTGTCTGAGGAAGGCAAGAGAATGAAATTGATCCCATTTTCATTAAC
>NC_021160.2:43465967-43467520 GCF_000331145.2 Cicer arietinum | reverse complement strand
GCATCAAATGAACAAATGATGTTGTATGACAGAGGTGGTGGATCAACAAGTGGTGTATTGGAGTTGAATGTTATAGATGGATTGGTCCCAAGCAGGTCATTCTCAAAACAGATAGAAGATGTTATTGCCACTGAAATAAAGAAAGGAATAGCAGCTCTAAATATACAACCCTCGGTAGCCCCTGTTAAATTATTAAGGCAGACTAGCTGTAACAGTTGTGGAGGAGCACATAAAACTGGAGCCTGTGAAACACTGGATGACAATGAGCTAGAAGAACTAGAACAGGTTAATCTTGTTGGTAATAATGGGAGGCAGAATAACCCCTACTCTAATAAGTACAATCCTGGTTGGAGAAATCATCCAAATTTTACCTGGAGAGATCAGCAAGGTGGTTCTCAGGGTCAACAAGAAGCTCAAACGAACCAATTTCCACCTAGAAAGGCTGCTTGGGAGAGTGCCATGGAGAAATTAGTGACAACCACAAATTCTTTCATTGAAGAGTCAAGAGCCATCCAGAAAAATCACTCTGCATCCATAAAGAATCTGGAAACTCAAGTGGGTCAACTTGCTCAACAAATGGCACAAAGAACGACTGGAAATTTGCCTAGTGACACAGTTACGAATCCACGAAATTATGTCAATGTCGTGACAACAAGGAGTGGCAAGGTAAGTGAACAAGTACCACTTAAAGTCAAACAAAGTGTAAGCACTTCAAGCTCGACCCACTCAGAAGAAACAGTCACACCGACCTTAGTGGAGGAGCACACCACTCTTGAAAAGGAGGAAGAACCTGTGGTACAAAAAAGGGAACCAATGCCAAAACCAGAAATTCGACTTCCGTTTCCTCAAAGGTTAAAAAAGGAAGAAACAACAAAACAATTCGGTAAGTTCCTTGATGTTTTTAAAAAATTACAAATTAACATTCCTTTTGCAGAGGCACTAGAACAGATGCCAACATACGCCAAGTTCATGAAGGAGATTCTATCGAAGAAAAGAAAAATCGACGGTGAAACAGTGATGCTAACCGAAGCATGTAGTGCTATACTACAGAGAAAACTTCCGCCGAAGCTCAAGGATCTTGGAAGCTTCTCAATCCCGTGTGCCATTGGAAATAGAACTTTTGGGAAGGCTCTGTGTGATCTTGGGGCTAGTGTAAGTCTTATGCCCCTTTCCATATACAAAAAACTGGGCATTGGAAAAGTCAAAGACACACAGTTGATGCTACAATTTGCGATCGCTCAATGAAACACCCTTATGGAGTGGTGGAAGATGTGTCGGTTAAAGTGGATAAGTTCACTTTTCCAGTGGATTTCGTGGTACTAGACATGGAGGAACACAATGACATTCCTTTGATTTTGGGGAGACCGTTCTTAGCAACAGGGCGAGCTATGATTGATGTAGCCGATGGCACCTTAACCTTTAAGGTAAATAAGGAAACAGTTACATTCAATATTTTAAAAGCCATGGAGCATTCAAACGAAAGAGAAGGGTGCAACCGAATTGAGATTTTTAATTCGATAGTCGATGAAGAAGGTGAACATCAAGGACACATT
>NC_021160.2:43458827-43465871 GCF_000331145.2 Cicer arietinum | reverse complement strand
TACTCCCCCCGTTTCCCCACTACATGGGAGGGGTTGAAAAGGAATGAAGATGAATATGTAGAGAAAAAGAAAGATACGCCATCGGCTGCACTCAAGCAATTGCCACCTCACTTGAAATATGTATCTCTTAGTGAGAAGGATGATGTGTTCTTCCTGTCATATATACCACCTTGACAATAGTGGAATGTCAAGCTCAAGACACTAAACGAGCGCTTATTGGGAGGCAACCCAATTTTATATCCTTTGCACCGTATTTATTTATTGCATTTCACATTTATTTTACTCCATTTAGTTCCAATTTTAGTCTCTAATTGCTAGTTCTCTTAGTTTTGATGTTTGGTATGAGCAAAGAATCAAAAAGATGCGTTGAGAAGCGATCGTACGGCTCCAAGTGACACAATGCGCGCCCAAGCGCAAGCCAAGCGCATTTTTCAGGATTTACTACTGTCAACGTGCGCCCAAGCGTGCCCAAGCGCATTTTTCAGGATTTACTACTGTCAACATGCGCCTAAGCGCAAGCCAAGCGCATTTTTCTCAGCTTTCATCACTGTCAATGTGCGCCCAAGCGCAAGCCAAGCGCATTTTTCCTAGTTTTGATCACTGCCAACACGCGCCCAAGCGCTTTGCACGACTATAAGTCCTTCAAAACCCTTATCTTCTCATTCAACACTCCCCTTCTTCATTATCACTCTCCAAACCCTCCTCCATCATCTCAAGTAAGTTTTCCTCCCCTATCCAACATTCTTTCTTCCTCAAGTAAGTTTCCCCAATTCCTAATATCAATCATTTCTTGTTCATTGATGCATGTGGGCTTTACATTCGAATTGGTGCTAGTATTAGGAATTGTTCATACATGCATGTTCATTTTCTGAGATTGAATGGGTGATTATGTTGCATATATGTGAATTGTTCATGTGTTTTCTCAATGCACTCTAACTGTTTGTTAGAATGACAAACCACTTCTGCACCTTAAGTCCCACAAACATGACTGCACTCCAACTGTTTGTTAAAATGACACAACCACTTCTGCACCTTAAGTCCCACAAACATGACTGCACTCCAACTGTTTGTTAAAATGACATCCAATATATACGCACTATTATCATGTAGAATTTTGTTGGACTAACCCAGGGCCATTTAAGCTGTTATTCTTCCAATAGCGATCATGCTTTGATTGTATCTAACTTGAAATGTTTTGAACCCTGGTGTAATTATTATAATTTTTTGCATGACCTAATGGCAACCCAACAAAAAAAAGCAAAACAAACTAAGATCGCAAGTACATCCTTCGCTCAACAGACACCAGGAGGCATGTTTTATGATGATCTATTTGCACCTCACCAGTATATTGGCGACCATAGCGGAGCAAGAGCGGATGATCTAAACGAGAATCCTTGAACTACTAAACTTAGAGAAGTTTTCTTTCCTTTTTTTTCTTCTTTCTGTTGTTTGTCCTGTTTCTTTCCGTTTTCTCATTTTCTTTGTTTAATGTTAGTGTATTGTGACTTTCTTATCTTTCTGTTTTTTTTTTCCTTTCACTAAATGTGTACTATGATGAAACAGTCGTACTGACTTGCACTTAATCTTAAAATTTCTGTTTGTGATTTCGCAAGTTAAATTTCATTTCTTAGATTATGTTATTGCTCAAGCCGACAAGCCTTCCTAATGCATGCATTCTTGATTACTAAATGGTTGTAGAAGACTAATATGCCATCAATTTTTCAAAAATACAATTTTAACTTTTCAGAAGCATGTTGACTTTATTTTGATTGTTCATACTCTCTCATATTATCCTAGATGTGAGCTTTCGAGTCTAAACACTTAAATTCTTTGTTGTGTGATTATCCAGACATGTGTTATCCCTCTAGAACTTGCACTAATTCTGACTTGCATCACATGTAATTTATGCATACATTGAGGCAATTTTATTGGTCGTTTGAACCTTTCTAACTACCCTATGAAAATTTTACCCTTTGCTAGCCCCTTTGAGCCTTGCCCTTTTATTTCGGTTACTAGCCACATTACAAGCAAAACACCTGACTTTAATTAAATCACCTTACTTGGAGTTAGGTAGCAAAAAAAATTCTTGTCTTGATAAAATTCTAAGTTTGGGGTTGCTCATGGGATATCAACTTTTTAAGTTTGGGGTGGTGATTCTCAAAAAAAGAAAAAAAAAAGAAAAAAAAAAAGAAGAAATAGAAAATGAAAGAAGAAAGAAGAAAAAAAAAATTGAATTTGTGTACTTTGGTAAATAATATCTTCTTGCTTCTTTTGTCAATGTTTGAGAATCTCCATAATGAAAAGGTGAAAAAAAAATGGTAGAATAAGGTGGAAATGTATGCCTAACTCCAAGTGGTAAAGCCTATTATCCTAAAATGTCCTACCCTTACCTAAGCCCCATTACAACCCGAAAGTCCTCCAAAAATGTATGTGTTTACTGCATTGTGATTGCTAACTAGAATTTTTTCAAGCCTATGGTAGTGTGATGCATGTTCTAGGATTTGAGTGATAAATTCATAAACCTTTCTAAACACTTAAGAGTAATTTTGGTGAGATTGTGTGAAGAGAGAGTTGAATTTGATGAATGAATGCCAAGGTGTACAAATCTTGTTGTCTGTATTTTTTAAAACAACCATAGAGCATGATGAATGTTTTGCAGTAGCGAGAACTTTGAAATTTGAGTTTGATGTAATTTGAGAAATTGAATTTAAGTGCGCATTTAACAGGACCAAATATGAAATTAATTGTTGCTTGGGGACAAGCAATAGATTAAGTTTGAGGTTGTGATGACTCTTGATCATATGCATATTTTCCCACTGTTTTAGTCTTATTTATCCTCAATCATCAGTTAAATTAAGGATTTATTTGATACATTTTGTTGATTGTGCATTTAACAGGACCAAATATGAAATTAATTGTTGCTTGGGGACAAGCAATAGATTAAGTTTGGGGTTGTGATGACTCTTCATCATATGCATATTTTCCCACTATTTTAGTCTTATTTATCCTCAATCATTAGTTAAATTAAGGATTTATTTGATATATTTTGTTGATTTTTGTTATTTGAGTTGATAAAATATTTTGTGTTTTTATTTCGTTGATTAAGTAGGAATTTTTCGTAATTTTACATTGCGTTGTGTTTTGGTGCAGTGCTGAATTTTTGTGAGAAATCAACATGACACATGTAGAGTATTTCAACCATATCTGGAGTTGTAGATGTCCCATTGGAGTCAAACCAAGTGCAAATGAAAGCTGAGCTCCATAGCTACAACTTTCATGAAGAACCGGAACTAAATTCAGACTCGAAAGAGGAGAAAAAAACGATATACGCCGGACAACAGATGCTGAGCGCGCCCGAGCGCGCCCAAGTGCAAGCCAAGCGCTTTTTCCAGCATCTGCTACTGCCCAAACGCGCTGGAGCGCGTTTTTACACGCCTGGACGCGCGACCCGCACCAGCAACCATAAAATCGCATATTTTTACTGTTTTAGGGATCTTTTTCACTATTGGGAAGTTGGGAGACTTGTGCCCTAACATAGAAACTCAAAGACGGCCGTTTCTAACATCATTGAAGCAGTTTTATCAAAAATCATTCATGAATCCTTCTTGTAATTCTTCTCTAATCTTTATCTCTTTTATTTCTGTCATGAGTAACTAAACCCTATTTGTTAGGGATGAGTGTAACAAGATGAAACCTTATTTTTATGATTTGATTTCTAGTTATATGAATGAGTTTATTGAATTATTTTTCTCATCTCTGTGCTTAATGCTTTTTATTGCTTGACCAACATTAAAATGTTCTACGATTTTTATTTTGAAACAGAAGTCGACTTTACGAATGTTTGAGATGAGAAGTTCATGAATTTGTAGTCTAAACATAGGTGCAGGTCATGAAACCAAGTAATTTAGTTGCAAAGCAATAATTTACAAGTGAATTTCTATACGGTAATGCTTAATTCTAATATTAAATCTACTAAGGAATTAGGGGTTACTTTGAAATTAAAGGTTCTATCACTAAGACATTAGGGCAAGAATAATAAAGAGAATTCGGTAAGAATTTAATAATGGAATTCAATAACTAGGATCAAATTAGACACCAAGGTTGGATTCGAAGTGAAACTCATCCCTAACATTTTTCTCAATTTATAAAGGATCAATTTTACTACTACTGTCAATTTTAAATATTATTTCAATCAACTTGGGAACTTTTTGTTCAATTTTAGTAACTAAATATCATTCAATAGTAAAACGCAATCCTTGAGTTCGACACGCGGTACTACCTTTTTATTATTACTTGCAACGATTCAGTACACTTGCTGAAACGCTATCACATGTTTTGAATCATTGGTTGGAGTAGCAACTACTTCAACCCATTTTGAGACATAATCCACCTCCACCAAAATATAAACTTTTTTATTTGAGGATGGGAATGGACCCATGAAGTCAATACCCCACACATTGAACACTTGTACTTCTAATACAGGATTTTGCGGCATCTCATCCTGTTTTGAAATGTTACCGATGCGCTGGCATCGATCGCATTTCTTCATATAGTTGAATGCATCTTTAAACAATGAAGGCCAGAATAATCCCGATTGGAGAACTTTTGCTGCAGTTCCATCACCACTGAAATGACCCCCATAATTAGAGTCGTGGTAGTGCCACAATACCTTTTCTTGCTCCTCCTCGGGAACACACATTCCCAGGACTGCCCCAATAGCATTGTCATATGCATCAAACATGATTTCAAAAGGTAGTGATCAATCAGGTGCAGTGATAATGGGAGCAGTTATCAACTTATTTTTCAAATTGTTAAAAGCATGCAAACAATCCTCATTGAATTTGAAAGGTGTGTCTTTCACAAGTAGGTTTGTAAGCGGTTTTGCAATTTTAGGAAAATCTTTTATAAATCTCCTATAAAATCCAGCATGGCCTAAATAGGTTCTAATGCCTTTTTCGTTGGTAGGAGGGGGAAGTTTTTCAATAACTTCAACTTTGGCCTTGTATACCTCGATCCCCTTGTGGGAGATTTGGTGGCCTAACACCATTCCCTATCTTACCATAAAATGATATTTTTTCTAATTTAGGACCAAGTTGGATTTTTCACACCTTTCTAATACAAGAGATAGATTAATCAAACAATTATCGAAAGATGAACCAAAGACAGAAAAGTCATTCGTAAATACTTCGATATGTTTCTCAATCATATCATAGAATATGGACATCATGCACCTTTGAAATGTGGCAGGTGCATTACACACCCCAAACGGCATTCGTCGACAAGAAAACACCCCATACAGACATGTAAATGCAGTTTTTTCTTGATCCTCGGGTGCCACAGCTATCTGATTATATATCAAATAGCCATCTAGGAAGCAGTAATACTCATGTTTGGCTAGCCGCTCAAGCATTTGATCAATTAAAGGGAGCGGAAAATGATCCTTCCTCGTAGTACTGTTCAATCTTTTATAGTCAATACAAACTCTCCAGCTTGTAACCGTTCGTGTAGGAATTAGCTCGTTCTTTTCATTTGTGATGATGGTCGTTCCATCCTTTTTTGGTACAACTTGGACGGGACTCACACAAGATCTATCTAAAATGGGGTAAATGAGACCGGCTTCTAAGAGCTTTACCATTTCTTTCCTAATCACTTCTTTCATTGGTGGATTCAATCTCCTTTGGGGTTGTACAACCGATTTGTAATTGTCCTCCATTAGGATTTTGTGCATACAAAAAGTCAAACTTATTCCTTTCAAGTCCTCAATGGACCAAACGATGGCCCCCTTATGCTTCCGCAGAATTCTCAACAACTTTTCTTCTTGTAACTCACTCAAGCTTGCACTAACTATGGTTGAATTCTTATCTTTTTCACCCAGGAATACATATTTCAAATGAGGAGGTAACTGCTTGAGTTCAATCAGTGGTGTATTTTTCTCTGAGGGCTTGTCTTCATTACCTTTCAACTTCTCCCATCTAGTAGGAAAATGGGGGGAGTAGGATGGTGATGCTTCTAACATGGCCAAAACCTCTTTCACCTTTGGATCTTCACTTTCTTTAACAACGTCTTGAAGTACTTCCACTTTGTTTGGCTTTAGGTGGTACTTGTTCACTTACCTTGCCACTCCTCGTTGTCACGGCATTGACATTATTTCGCGGATTTGGAACTATGTCACTAGGCAAATTTCTAGGCGCTCTTTGTGCCATTTGTTGAGCAAGTTGACCCAATTGGGTCTCCAGATTATTTATTGATGCAGAGTGGTTTTTCTGGATGGCTCTTGACTCTTCAATGAAATAACTTGTGTTTGCTACTAACTTCTCAATAGCACTCTCCCAAGCAGGTTTTCGAGGTGGAACCTGATTTGCTTGAGCTCCTTGATGACCTTGAGATCCACCCTGTTGATCTTTCCACGAAAAATTTGGGTGATTTCTCCATCCAGGGTTGTACATACTAGAGTAGGGATTGTTTTGCTTCCCGTTATTACCCACAAAATTCACCTCTTCTAGTTCTTTTATATCATTTTCATCCAGTGCATCACAAGCTCCATTTTTATGTGCTCCCCCACAAAAGTCAAAACCAGTATGTTTCAATAATTTGACAGGGGCCTCTTGGGTTGTATAATTAGAGCTGCCATCCCTTTCTTTATCTCAGCGGCGATAACATCTTCTATCTGTTTTAAGAGCAACCTGCCTTGAGCCAACCCAACATCAATAACATTTAGTTCCAATATACCACTTGTTGACCCTCCACCTCTATCATACAACATCATTTGTTCATTTGATGCCATGATCTCAATAATTTTTCGTGCTTCTAATGCGGTCTTGTAATTCAAAGAACCTCTGCTGTAGCATCCAACATAATTCTCGTAATCGGTTGGTTACAGATGGCCAGCCGAGCACGGCTTATATTTCGATTCCCATACTCACCGAGGGTACGTTCTAGTGGTGGTGGATCGGTCATTTCCGTAAATATGACAAAATCACTCAAAACCTCTTCTTCCACTCCTAACTAACTATCTTTCCCTTTGTCTCCTTTCTCGAGCCGCCT
>NC_021160.2:43455359-43458327 GCF_000331145.2 Cicer arietinum | reverse complement strand
TCTCTATTCAGTTCAGTTCAGTTCATGTAAATTACTAATTTATATTCAGTTCAGTTCATGTAAATCAAGCTAAATATAAAACACTCATTGTTACATGAACTTGGTATAAAACACTCAAATCAAGCTAAATATAAGCAGAAAATAAATTAATCAGAAAATAAATTAATCAGAACTTAGTATAAAACACTCAATTCAGATTACATGCATATTTACAATAACACAGTTCAGATTACATGCATAGCTTATATAAAACAATTAAACATATATATACATTAAGATGCCCTTCTTCTTTTCCTGGTGACATTCACATTTGTTTGTCCATTTACAATACGAAACGATGGATTAATCCAAATTCCCTCATCATGATCATCTCTAAGATATAAACCATCATCAGTTGAATCAATTTCATGTGGTTGTTGTGATGTTGCAAATAAAAGATCATTACCAACATCTTCATCATTATTGTTATCATCACTTATTTTATTGGTCGATAGGACAACAGACCATTTATCATTAGAAGGATCAGTGACATAAAACACTTGTTGAGCTTGCGACGCTAAAATAAAAGGCTCGTCTTTGTATCCCACCCTATTAAAATCGACAAGCAAGAATCCTGACTCATCAATCCGAACGCCATTATTATTATCGACCCACTTGCAACCAAATATGGGAACACGAAACATTGTGTAGTCTAACTCCCATATGCGCTCGATAACCCCAAAATATGATAGATTTGCATATATTGGGTTTTTGTCTTTTGCACTTGAGACATGCATCGCTTCAGCTACGAGAGTGACTCCACTATTTTGCATAGTGGTCTGATCATCTTGTTCTTTGGTATAAAATGTGTAGCCGTTAATAACATAACCAGTGTAAGAAAAGACATGTAAGCTCGGACCATTTGCTAGCCACCTCAATCTATTTGAAATTGATCCGGGGTCTATATCAAATTTTGACATTATGTGATTTTTTAACCATGTTACAAAACTTCGATTGTGCTCTCGAGTTATCCAATTTTGATTCCTATTCATGTTCAAACGAGATAACTGATCAATGTGTATTGTAACATACGGTTGAACCTCATCATCATTGTGCAGAACATACAATTGTGCCTGCTCCCATTCTGTCCTTGATATAGTCAGTAGTCTCCTTCCAGTTATCCCTTCTCCTGATAGTCTTCCCGAATGACGAGACATGGGAAGCCCTATGGATTCAACATTGGACAGATATTCAGTACAAAATTCAGCAGCCTCTTCAACAATGTATCGTTCAGCAATACAACCTTCTGGTCGACTTCTACTTTTTACGTACCCTTTTAATATTTTCATATATCGTTCTATCGGATACATCCATCTCATATAAGCTGGCCCACAAAGTTGTGTCTCCTTAACCAGATGAACAGTAAGGTGAACCATTATATCAAAAAACGATGGTGGGAAATACATTTCAAGCTCACACAAAGTAACAACAATTTCCCTCTGCAATGTCGGTAATTTCTGAGGGTCGATCACTTTACTACAAATTTCCCTGAAGAAGAAACATAATCTAGTTAAGGCTAGTCGAACTTTTTCAGGTAAAATGGAACGTATACCTATTGGTAGCAAATGCTCCATTATAATATGACAATCATGGGTCTTCAAACCTTTTAACTTGAGGTCTTTCATACAAACCAAATTTTTAATGTTCGAAGAGTATCCTTCTGGAACTTTAACTTCGTGTAGAAATTTTCATAAAATAATTTTTTCCTTTCTAGATAGAGTATGAGCGGCTGGAGGTAGATACGTGCGATTTCCTTTCTTTACTGGAGCCAGTTCATTTCTTATTCCCATATCGACCAAGTCCAATCTTGCGTTGACGCCATCTTTAGACTTTTCTGGAACATTGAGTAACGTACCAATAACACTATCAAATACATTTTTTTCAATATGCATCACATCGAGGAAATGTCTTATATACAATGACTTCCAATATGGCAATTCAAAGAAAATTGACTTTTTCTTCCACCCAGTTTTGACCAGCTCTCCCGCAAAAGGTTTGCCAAATTTATTGGTCAAACCTTGTACTTTTTCAAGTATTTGATATCCAGTCGGTGCTAAAGGAGCTTTACCTTCCTCTGATTTTCCATTGAATGCATTTCTCCACCCACGATACTGATGACTATAAGGTAAAAATCTACAATGTCCAAGAAACACATTCTTCTTACAATGTTTCAACCGCATCCAATTTGTACTCTCTTCACATATAGGACATGCACACTGACCTTTAATGCTATATCCTGATAAATTACCATACACTGGAAAATCATTAAAAGGGAGCTAGATCTTGTCATGCTAAAGTTTGTTTCTTAAATCTTCAAAATAAGACCCGTCTGACTTGAAGGGATGATTTTACTACTGCATGGGTGTTTGTGTATCGCACAATTTTCTTATTTTATTTCATTATGTATTTGTATTATATCTCCTGTCATATGTGGATTTTTTTATATATTTTATTTTATGTTTGTTTATATATAAGTATGTTGGTTCTCATGTATCACCGTGTCCTTTCAAAACTCAATCATAAGAACAAATAACATGGGTGATCGATGTTTATGTGTTTATGATAAAAAAAACCAATATTATTATCTCTATAAAACTCTAAATTTAAATATATATTATCAATGTACAAATTATTAAAATATATAGAGGTTTCAAACAAACCTCAACGTATAGCAATGCTTTCTAAACAATTACTCCATAAACCTTACAAATATCCAAGACAACTGAAAGATCCGTATGCAAAGTGTGTTAAGATTTTTACATTTCTTTTATTTATCATATTTTGTAGTTACTGCTATATTATTTTTAATTTCAGAAGCACAAAAGCTATATTATAAATTTAGGAAACTCATAAAGAAACCTTTTGATGATAAATTTTTTGAATACTTAAAATTGTAATTTAGTTTTAAATAATTCAACATCTAAAAAAT
>NC_021160.2:43446938-43455295 GCF_000331145.2 Cicer arietinum | reverse complement strand
TATATATATATATTTATGTCAGGGCAGGGTTTGCGGGTTTAGAAATTTAAAATGTCATACAAATATATTAGTTTTACTTTAGAAGGAGAGTATATATGTAAGAACATATGTTATACTTAAAAGTGTAAAATAATATATTATGTTCGAATAATTTCCTCTAAACTCTGTCTGCATTTTATAACAAGCTTATAAATATTTTAATTGTATAAAAATCTATTTGAAAACGGTGCAAACTATGTGCAATTGGATTCCAAACTACGTGCAAACGAAAGCTAATGTCCATAGTTACAACTTTCATAAAGAAACCAGAACCACATTAATACTCGAAAGAGGAGAAAAATGTAGTATAAGTTAGACAATAGATGTTGTACTGCCAGCGTGCGCCTGAAGCGCGTTTTCTGCGCATGAGGCGTGTGGACGCGAGAACATTCATTAAAAACGCAATGTTTCACTTTCTAGGCATCTTTTTGTCTATTGGGAAGTATGAAGACTTGTGCCCTAGCATAGAAACTCAAAGACAACTTTTTCTAACACCATTGAAGCAGTTTTATCAAGAATCATTTATGGATCTTTCTTGTAATTCTTCTCTAATTTCTATCTTTTCTATCTCTATCATGAGTAACTAAACCCTATTTGTTAGGGATGAGTGTAACAAGATGAAACCCTTATTTTTCTAATTTGATTTCTATTTATATGAATGAGCTTATTGAATTATTTTTCTTATTTCTGTGCTTAATGCTTTTTATTGCTTAATCAACATTAAAATGTTCTACGATTCATATTTTGAAACGGGAGTGGACTATACGAGTGCTTGAGATGAGAAATTCATAAATTCGTAGTCTTGGGATATATGCAGGTCATGAAACCAGTTAAATTAGTTGCAGAGACAATAGTTTAACAAGAGAATTCATGTACAGTAATGCTTAATTATAATCTTAAATCCACTAAGGAAATAGGGGTTACTTTGGAATTAAAGGTTCTGTCACTAAGACATTAGGGCAAGAATAATAAAGAGAATTCGGTAATAATTCAATAAAGGAATTCAATAACTAGGATCAAATTAGACATCAATACTGTTATTAATTTTAAATATCATTTCAATCAGCTTGGGAACTTTTTGTTCAATTTTAGTAATTAATTTTAATTCGATAGTAAAACACAATCCTTGAGTTCAACACTCGGTACTACCGTTTTATTATTACTTGCAACGATTCAGTACACTTGCTGAAACGCTATCAAGTTTTTGGCGCCGTTGCCGTGGATTGCCATATCACTATTGAATTTAATCTATTTACTTAATTGAAATTTGTTGCTCTACAATAAAATTTTTGTTTTTATTTTAATTATTATTTTTATTTCTTTTAAAACTCTTCATTACTCACAATTTGTCTAACCTTGAATGCGAGGCCAGTCCTCAGCGGAACTTATCTTTGATCCAGAAATCGAAAAAACTGCAAAAGCAAATCGAAAGGCGGCTCGAGAAAGGAGACAAAGGGAAAGATAGTTAGTTAGGAGTGGAAGAAGAGGTTTTGGGTGATTTTGTCATATTTATGGAAATGACCGATCCACCACCACTAGAACGTACCCTCGGTGAGTATGGGAATCGAAATATAAGCCGTGCTCGGCTGGCCATCTGTAACCAACCGATTACAGTCAACAAGTTTGAAGTGAGCCCCGCTCTATTACGAGAGTTGAAGGAGATTCGTTTTGCCGGTAAACATAACAAAGACGCCAATAGACATCTCACAAACTTCTTTGAGCTATGTGAAATAGTGAAGGTGGATGGTTGTTCTGAAGAAGGCAAGTGGTTGAAATTATTTCCATTGTCATTGAAAGATGATGCTAAGGAGTGGCTTAATTCATTTCATGCCGATAGCATCACCACATGGGATGACCTTGAAGATAAATTCTTGGAACAATACTTTCCCCCAACTGTGTTCATTAGAAAGAGGCAAGAGATTTCTAGTTACAAATAGAAAGAAGAAGAATCTCTTCTTGACACTTAAAGGAGGTTCAATAGTTTACTAGCAGGATTCCCCAATCATGCTTATGATGACATTGCTCAGATGCAGATATTCTGTAATGGTTTGAGGCCTAACACGAGAATTATGTTGGATGCTACAACAGGGGTTCTTTGAATTACAAGACCGCATTAGAAGCACAAAACATTATTGAGATCGTGGCATCAAATGAACAAATGATGTTGTATGATAGAGGTGGAGGGTCAACAAGTGGTATATTGGAACTGAATGTTATTGATGTTGGGTTGGCTCGAGGCAGGTTGCTCTCAAAACAGATAGTAGATGTTATCGCCGCTGAGATAAAGAAAGGGATGGCAGCTCTAATTATACAACCCAAGTGGCCCATGTCAAATTATTGAAACATACTGGTTTTGACTTTTGTGGGGGAGCACATAAAAATGGAGCTTGTGAAGCACTGGATGAAAATGATATAAAAGAACTAGAAGAGGTGAATTTTATGGGTAATAACGAGAAGCAAAGCAATCCCTACTCTAGTATGTACAACCCTGGATGGAGAAATCACCCAAATTTTTCGTGGAAAGATCAACATGGTGGATCTCAAGGTCATCAAGGAGCTCAAGCATATCAGGCTCCACCTCATAAACCTGCTTGGGAGAGTGCTGTTGAGAAGTTAGTAGCAAACACAAGTTCTTTCATTGAAGAGTCAAGAGCAATCCAGAAAAACCACTCTGCATCAATAAATAATCTGGAGACCCGATTGGGTCAACTTGCTCAACAAATGGCACAAAGAGCGCCTAGAAATTTGCCTAGTGACATAGTTCCAAATCCGCGAAATAATGTCAATGCCGTGACAACGAGGAGTGGCAAGGTAAGTGAACAAGTACCACCTAAAGCCAAACAAAGTGGAAGTACTTCAACTTCGACCCACTCGGAGGAAATGGTCACCCCGACATCAGTTGAGGAGCACATCGCTCTTGAAAAGGAAGAAGAACATGTGGCGCAGAAAAAAGGAGACACTGCCAAAACCAGAAAATCGACTTCTGTTTCCTCAAAGATTAAAAAAGGAAGAAATGGAAAAACAATTCGGCAAGTTTCTTGATGTTTTTAAAAAATTGCAGAAAAGAAAAACCGGCGCTGAAATAGTGATGCTTACCGAATAGTGTAGTGCTATACTATAGAGGAAGCTGCCACCGAAGCTCAAGGATCCTGGAAGCTTATCAATCCCGTGCGCTGTTGGAAATAAAACTTTTGGGAAGGTTTTGTGTGATCTTGGGGTTAGTGTAAGTCTTATGCCCCTTTCCATATACAAAAAGTTGGGCATTGGAAAAGTCAAAGACATAGAACTGATGTTACAGTTTGCGGATCGCTCAATGAAACATCCCTATGGAATGGTGGAAGATGTGTTGGTTAAAGTGGGTAAGTTCATTTTTCCAGTGGATTTCGTGGTACTAGATATGGATGAGGACAATTAAATTCCTTTGATTTTGGGGAGACCGTTCTTAGCAACAGGGCGAGCTACGATTGATGTAGCAGATGGCACCTTAACCTTAAAAGTAAATGAAGAAACCGTCACTTTTAACATTCTAAAAGCCATGGAACATTCAAAAGAAAGAGAAGGGTGCAATCGAATCGAGATCTTAGATGCGATAGTCAACGAAGAAATGGAGCATCAAATCAAGGAGCTCAAGCAAATCAGGTTCCACCTCGAAAACCTGCTTGGGAGAGTGCTATTGAGAAGTTAGTAGCAAACACAAGTTATTTCATTGAAGAGTCAAGAGCCATCCAGAAAAACCACTCTGCATCAATAAATAATCTGGAGACCCAATTGGGTCAACTTGCTCAACAAATGGCACAAAGAGCGCCTAGAAATTTGCCTAGTGACATAGTTCCAAATCCGCGAAATAATGTCAATGCCGTGACAACGAGGAGTGGCAAGGTAAGTGAACAAGTACCACCTAAAGCCAAACAAAGTGGAAGTACTTCAAGACGTTGTTAAAGAAAGTGAAGATCCAAAGGTGAAAGAGGTTTTGGCCATGTTAGAAGCATCACCATCCTACTCCCCCCATTTTCCTACTAGATGGGAGAAGTTGAAAGGTAATGAAGACAAGCCCTCAGAGAAAAATACACCACTGATTGAACTCAAGCAGTTACCTCCTCATTTGAAATATGTATTCCTGGGTGAAAAAGATAAGAATTCAACCATAGTTAGTGCAAGCTTGAGTGAGTTACAAGAAGAAAAGTTGTTGAGAATTCTGCGGAAGCATAAGGGGGCCATCGTTTGGTCCATTGAGGACTTGAAAGGAATAAGTTTGACTTTTTGTATGCACAAAATCCTAATGGAGGACAATTACAAATCGGTTGTACAACCCCAAAGGAGATTGAATCCACCAATGAAAGAAGTGATTAGGAAAGAAATGGTAAAGCTCTTAGAAGCCGGTCTCATTTACCCCATTTTAGATAGATCTTGGGTGAGTCTCGTCCAAGTTGTACCAAAAAAGGGTGGAACGACCATCATCACAAATGAAAAGAACGAGCTAATTCCTACACGAACGGTTACAAGCTGGAGAGTTTGTATTGACTATAAACGATTGAACAGTACTACGAGGAAGGATCATTTTCCGCTCCCTTTCATTGATCAGATGCTTGAGCGGCTAGCCAGACGTGAGTATTACTGCTTCCTAGATGGCTATTCGATATACAATCAGATAGCTGTGGCACCCGAGGATCAAGAAAAAACTGCATTTACATGTCCGTATGGGGTGTTTTTTGATCGACGAATGTCGTTTGGGGTGTGTAACGCACCTGCCACATTTCAAAGGTGCATGATGTCCATATTCTATGATATGATTGAGAAACATATCGAAGTATTTACGAATGACTTTTCTGTCTTTGGTTCATCTTTCGATAATTGTTTGATTAATCTATCTCTTGTATTAGAAAGGTGTGAAAAATCCAACTTGGTCCTAAATTAGAAAAAATATCATTTTATGGAATCTACTACGCTAGTCATGTTTTAAATCAGGCACAACACAATTATGCCACAAGTGAAAAAGAATTATTAGCTGTAGTTTATGCTTTTGATAAGTTTCGATCTTATTTATTAGAATCGAAATTTATAGTTTACACTGATCATGCTACCTTGAGGTATTTGTTTACTACACAGGAATCAAAACCAAGGATACTTAGATGGATTCTATTACTACAAGAATTCAACATTGAGATCCGAGATAAGAAGGGATCAGAGAACACTGTAGATGACCACCTATCTCGATTGGAGAAAGTTGATGAGAATAAGGACATTAGACTGATTCGAGACCAATTTGCTGATGAGCACATCTTCGCTATTGCCAAGGCACCTTGGTTCGCCGACTTTGCTAATTTTAAGGTAGGTGAGGCAATTCCATCTGATTTCACTTACCAACAACGAAAGAAGTTTATCCATGATGCCAAATTCTATGTATGGGATGAACCCTTCCTGTACAAAAGAGGAGTGGATGGGTTGTTGCGAATGTGTGTTCCCGAGGAGGAGCAAGAAAAGGTATTGTGGCACTACCACGACTCTGATTATGGGGGTCATTTCAGTGGTGATCGAACTGCAACAAAAGTTCTCCAATCAGGATTATTCTGGCCTTCATTGTTTAAAGATGCATTCAACTATGTGAAGGAATGCGATCGATGCCAGCGCATCGGTAACATTTCAAAACGGGATGAGATGTCGCAAAATCCTATATTAGAAGTACAAGTGTTCAATGTGTGGGGTATTGACTTCATGGGTCCAGTCCCATCCTCATATAAAAAAGTTTATATTTTGGTGGTGGTGGATTATGTCTCAAAATGGGTTGAAGTAGTTGCTACTCCAACCAATGATTCAAAACATGTCATCACATTTCTCAAGAAGAACATAATCGCGCGTTTTGGCGTGCCTTGAGCTTTGATTAATGACGAGGGCACTCACTTTCTGAACTAGAAAATAGAATACCTTTTAAGGAAATATAATGTACGTCATAGGGTCGCAACCCCATATCACCCACAAACTAGTGGGCAAGTTGAAGTATCCAACAGACAGCTTAAGCGAATCCTTGAAAAGACAGTGAATGCCTCACAAAAAGATTGGTCAATGAAACTTGATGATGCACTTTGGGCCTACCAAACAACTTTTAAGACCTCCCTTAGTATGCCGTCGTATCAAATCGTGTATGGTAAAGCCTGCCATTTGCCTCTCAAACTGGAGCATCGAGCATTTTGGGCGACGAATGTAAGACCCATAATTTTAAAGTACCATTTATGTATTTTTGGTGTATTTTGGATTTTGGCTCGGAGGCTTTTAAGCCAAAGTTAATAATATTTTGGAGTTTTATAATCAAAAAGATATTTTGATGCCAATTAAAATTTCTCGTCGATAAATAAATTGAATTTAACTGCGAGGAATCCTTTACGAAGAATTTAATGCGTTTCGGGTGAAACGGTAATTTAACAAATATCTAGATTTCGATATATTTGTTAAGTTATATTTATTATATTTATATATGTTTGTTTGGGGGGAAAAAGAAAAGAAAACTAGAAGGAAGGAAAAGGAAAAGAAAAGAGTATATAAAGGAAAGAAGGAAAAGGGAAGAAAGGAAAAACAAAGGAAAGAAAAAGAAAGGAAGGAAAATTGGAATTTTCCATCTTCTTCCTCTGTCCGTGAACCAAATTCCCTCCTTTCTCCCATTCTCATTTTCGTCGCTTTCTTTTCTTCAAAACTAGTAACCCAAGGTTGGGTGAGAGTTAGATCAAGGTTTTCGCAACTTCACTCTTCCTCTTTGATTCGAAAACGAAGAAAAACGGTTTTTGAGATCCAAACACAAACCCCTCCGTTTCTTCAAGATCCAAGCTTCATTTCGCGAAGAGTCAGAAGGGAAAGTTGCTCACTACCCCGCCACGGTGCTAGGGGACCAATTTGGAGGCGACATTGCGAGCGAATATTTTATCGGTTTTACTCGCGGTACCAGAAACCCACGTTAAAGCTAACGTTAAGGTAAGGGCTCCTTCCAAACTTCTAGTTTGCATTAGGGACTTATCTGTGGTTGTGTGGGAAGGAATTTGTTAGGGTTTAATGTATCGATTTGGGGAAAAGCGAAACTAATGCGTTATGGGTAAAACCTTAGAGCTAGGTTTTGTTTATATTGATGAATGTTTCGTGGTAAATGAATTTGAAGTCATTGTGTATGATTATGAGTAAAAGAAATTTGATGTATCTGGGTGTTATGTTGCGTTGATTTGTGTTCGTTGTATTTGGCGTGTCCATACTTGATGTTTGTTAATTGGTGTGGTTGTTGTGAATTATGGTTTGAATGTGAGAGTATGTTTGAGTTTGTTTCCGTGGAATTTGAAAACCATTAGAGTTAAACGAGTATTAAAAATGGGGAATCTTTTAATACCTCGGTTTACTTAATGTGCATTTGAGGAAAAGGTTTAAGTTAACTGGGCGTTGAGAATGGGGAATCTCTTAATGTCTCGGTTACTTAACTATCGTTTTGAAAATCGTTTCGGTAAATGAGTATTAAGAATGGGGAATCTCTTAATATGACTGTTTGCTTAACGTTTTGTTTTGAAAATCATTAAGTTAAATCGGTATTAAGAACGGGGAATCTCTTAATGACTTATTTAATTAATGTTGTTTGAAAGTCGTTTAAGTTAAATGGGTATTAAAAATGGGGAATCTTTTAATACCTCAGTTTGCTTAATGTGTATTTGAGGAAAATGCTTAAGTTAACTGGGCGTTGAGAATGGGGAATCTCTTAACGTCTCGGTTACTTAACTATCGTTTTTGAAAATCGTTTCGGTAAATGAGTATTAAGAATGGGGAATCTCTTAATATGACTGTTTGCTTAACGTTTTGTTTTGAAAATCATTAAGATAAATCGGTATTAAGAACGGGGAATCTCTTAATGACTTATTTAATTAATGTTGTTTGAAAGTCGTTTAAGTTAAATGGGTATTAAAAATGGGGAATCTTTTAATACCTCGGTTTACTTAATGTGTATTTGAGGAAAATGTTTAAGTTAACTGGGCATTGAGAATGGGGAATCTCTTAATGTCTCGGTTACTTAACTATCGTTTTTGAAAATCGTTTCGGTAAATGAGTATTAAGAATGGGGAATCTCTTAATATGACTGTTTGCTTAACGTTTTGTTTTGAAAATCATTAAGATAAATCGGTATTAAGAACGGGGAATCTCTTAATGACTTATTTAATTAATGTTGTTTGAAAGTCGTTTAAGTTAAATGGGTATTAAAAATGGGGAATCTTTTAATACCTCGGTTTACTTAATGTGTATTTGAGGAAAATGCTTAAGTTAACTGGGCGTTGAGAATGGGGAATCTCTTAATGACT
>NC_021160.2:43443684-43446271 GCF_000331145.2 Cicer arietinum | reverse complement strand
TTAGGAGGATCTCACGGGGCGCGTGGAGATACTCAGGGTGTATAGCTTTTTGGTAGGAAGATCAGATTAGGATGATGTATAGGGACTAGGTGTCCTTCTTTTTGGATTGGAGTATTTTTAGTTTGGGAAAACTGTATTTATACTATTATTGTCAGTTCGACTTCTTATGTGAATGGGCTCCATGTACCATTTATGGTTGTGTAAATGTTTTGGATTTATAATTGGAGAAACTTTTCCGCTGCTTGTAAATTTTAATGACTCAGTTATTTATCCAAAGGCATTTCTTTATCTATTTCTCTGTTTTAGTTTAATTACTTTTGAAAAAAAAATATACCCTCGCTTTGAAAAACGGGGTGTTACAACGAAGTACTTGGATTTTGACTTGGTCAAGGCAGGTGAGTCAAGAATTCTTCAGCTTCACGAGTTAGAGGAGTTCCGGAATTTTGCATATGAGAACACCAAGATATATAAAGAAAAAACCAAGAACTGGCATGACCAAAAAATTAAATTCAAGAAATTCCAAGAAGGAGAACTAGTTTTTTTATTCAACTCAAGATTGAAGTTGTTTCCATGAAAACTAAAGTCAAGATGGTCGGGCCCTTTTAAGATAATCAAAGTATTTCCATACGGTGTTGTGGAGTTGAAAGATACACACTCAAATCGGAGCTTCAAGGTGAATGGACAAAGGCTCAAATCTTATTTAGAGGTAGAGTCAAAACTCTTGATGGAGTCCATCAATCTGATCAGCACTTGAAGAGTGGAATGTCAAGCTCAAGACACTAAACGAGCGCTTATTGGGAGGCACCAAATTCGTATCCTTTACACGGTATTTTTTCCATTTCAGATTCATTTTACTCCATTTGGTTTCAATTATAGTTTTTAATTGCTAGTTGTAATTTACTCCACACAATTGAAAAATAATTTACGCCAAGTTTTACTATGTGCTGTTTTTTTTTTAAAAAAATCTTAAAGATTTGTTGTAAAAATAGTTTTTAGAAATGAGGAAAAATAGAATATAACTATTTTAGAAGTCTTGGTGAATTAGAAAATTTTGTATCTAATTCTATATACATGATTTGATTTGATTTGATTTCAAAATATAGGTTGAAAAAAAAATGATGATTTTAAGAGTGTTTATGTAACATCCAGACATTTTATTTTATTTTAATATTTTACCTTATTAGGAATTGAGATAATTATTCTAACGTCGGTTACTATTGTAATGTGATATTTTAATTTTTAATAATAATAATAATAATAATAATAATAATAATAATAATAATAATAATAATAATAATAATAATAATAATAATAATAATAATTACCCAGTTTAACGTTCCCCACGTCTGGCTTAAGGTTTCCCACTCCTGAATTAACTTTCTCCACTTCTGTGTCAACGTTCCCCACTCCACTTCTGGCTTAAGGTTCCCCACTTCTGGTTTAAGGTTCCCCACTCATGGTTCTTCGCTTCCGGCTTAACTTCCCACTTGTGGCTTAAAGTTAATCTTTTTTGATAAAAAGGAAACAAAAACAAAACAGACGTCTTCCATTCAAAAAACATATAAAAAAAGGTTTAGGAGAGAAAAAGAGAGAGACCACTTTGATAGAAAAGGCAACCACCAAAAGAGAAAAGAGATGAGTAACTCCATTCCCGAATTTGTTAAATCAGTATCAGAAAATCATTGATTGCGCATTCGTTAACCGTTAGATCGAGCTGATTTTCGGACAGCAGGTTGGCAGCATTCAGACCCACGTCACATGTTGACCGTTAGATCGAGAAACCGTGCTCGCACAGCAGCAGGTGTGAAATGAGTGAGACAAGAGTTTGTGAAACATAATTCTAAATATAACTCTAGTAATGGTAAGGGCATCACTCCATTCGTTTTCCTATTTGAATTATATGTGATATAAATGTACTGTGATGCTATTTATTGGTTTTGTTTGTGTGTTATATTCAAAATGAATATTAATAATTGTTGTGCTTCACATGTTGCAAGTGTGGAAGAATAAATGTTATGTGATATGTTGTTATAATGGTTGTGTTGAGCATGTTCAAAGTGCGAAGGATAAATGCTATGTGATATGTTGTTATAATGGTTGTGTTGAGCATATTTAAAGTGTGAATAATAAATGTTATGTGATATGTTGTTATAATGGTTGTGTTGAACGTATTCAAAGTGTGAAGAATAAATGTTATGCGATATGTCTTTAATAAGTTAGTATCGCATTATATTTTATTAAAGTGTTCACATTCATGCATTCATTCATAGTGTGTGGTGGTGCGTCCATAATTGGTTGGAGCCCACAGATCCTTGCAGGGATGTTGAGTTAGTGGTGTTGCTTGGAAGGACCCACGAAGCTCGAGTTAGTGGTGTTGCTTGGAAGGACCCACGAAGCCCTTGCGGGGAGGTGATATTCTGGAATCATTACATTGGCATATAGATTAAGTCATAAGGTCTGTTTGAGTATGCATTGAATTAAGTGTGATTAATGTTTTATAAATGATACATTGTATCCCCCGATAATTGGTTGGTTGAAATAATGTTATTAACGATGTATATATTATACTGATAAATTTGTATACGAT
>NC_021160.2:43431553-43443242 GCF_000331145.2 Cicer arietinum | reverse complement strand
TGCTAGTTTCGGGTGAATTAATATGTGATATTGTACTTGTTTTATTACTGTACCTCTTAACTGTTGGGTGAATTAATGTTATTAATTATGTAGATATTGTAATGTTATATTTGTATTGTCACTGTACCTGTTGTTGGTCGTTTGGGTAAATTAATGTTATTAATTACGTAAACATTGTACTATTATCTTTTAATTGTCATTGTATCTTTGGTGCGTTGTGATTTTAACTGTTAAATGAAGTAAATGATTTATTTATATTTTGCTATAACAACTATATATGCATACATATTTGCTCTGTGTTTGTTATTGGAGATGACCCTTACATTTGACAGGACGTCACATCTAGTGTTATTTGAGCGAATAATATCACGATCAACCTAATAGGAGAAATGCGAGAAAGTACAATAACATGCAGTTGGAGGCTCCGAGATACTTCTGTATTGGTGTTAGACTTGTTTGGTGAGTTTTCCACAAGTCCAAAGTTTGTGACCAACTAGGATTTATGTTTGGGTAGTCAAACGTCGAGAGTTTTGACCCTTGGAGTTTCTTTTGTTTAATGTATTAAATTTACTTTTAGTAATTGCAAATACTCTGATTTATTATTTTTGAAATATAATTAAAATAGTTATTAAATGATTTTAAAGTAAATGAGTACTTAAGATAATCATAAATAAATAAAAACGAATTTGAAATTTTACGTTTAGAATTTATGTTAGTTAATGTCCCAAAAAAAAAAGCGGGATGTTACAGTTTAAATATCTTGAGAGGTATTTTGGTGGTTAAGATATTGATGAAATTTTAGGAATCTTATTGATTTTAAAAGTAGTTAAAAAATAAAATAAAATCATAATATTTATTAAGACGTAATCCAAAGAAAAGTTTGAAATTAGGAAGAAAAATTATTTTATGGTATTAAAAGATTAGTGATCCTTTTAAAATAATGTAAATGTTCGACATCAAATTTTAGAGTATTGATTAACCACAAATGATTTATGTATTACGATATTTATTTTAGTTTTATGATTGTTTATTAACTTCGAGTAAAAATAGTTGCTTACTTGCTAATTAAACAATCTTTGTTTTAATTTTCGTTAAACGATAAAGATTGATTAAAAAAAAAAAGGTGAATTATTATTTAATTGTGATAAGTTTCTTGTTGTTGGATTGCTATAAGAATGTTTTACATCATGATGCCAATTATTGAATTGCTTATATGCATGTATATGTGATTAGGTGAATGTGAAAGTGTTTGTATTTCAGACGTTTTAATTGTTGGGAATTTGTGAATAGTTTTTAGAGTAATTGAGTGTTTAAAAGTGAAATAATGCTATATTTCTTTATTTTAATTGGCGATTCATATTGATGCAAGTGTCATTTATTTTGTTGTTATACCTAGTTGTAAATTACAAATAAATTATTGGAAATGTGTAATTAAGTGGGTTTTTTAACTTGAAGTAAAGAGTAGGAGTTGTGGCGCCGTCTTCGCACTCCTGAACTACGTTAAAGATGTTTTTAATTATCCATATTTGAATTTGAATAACTGCAGTTATAGTTCCTTAAGTAGTTGACTACATGAGTAGGAGGGACTAGCTACCCCAATGACTCATCGTCAATAAAAGAGACACCGATAACTCATTATTTTGTTAGAAGTATCTTTTAATTTTATTTTTAAATAGTTAAAAAAAAAAGCATGTTCATTGCTTATATCAATTGAATGAATTTAATTATTAAATATATGTTATTGGGAAATAGTATCTCTATCATTAGTTTTTTTTCTTTCTCCTTGATTATATATAGAGTATGTTTTTATAGAGTAATTGATTGTAAATCTATTTTAATATTATTAAGTTGTTAGATGTGTTTAATATGTTAAAAATTACTCTCTTTGTTAGACCTATGTTAAATTTGTTGAATGTTTGGTGATATGATTTATACTTTATTTTAAGGAGTAAAACTAGTAATATTTGGTTTGAAAGAAATAGTTGAAATTGACAACGTACTTGGAATGTATTTCATTTAACCAAACTAAATGAAATACATTATTGTTGACAAAATCTATATGTTATGTTCTATAGGTAAATTATAGTGAGTAAGTCTATTGTATTTTGTTTCATAATGGAATGATAAATGTGATAGGTATTTTATTTCATAATTGAATGTTAAATATTATATGTGTTAATTGATTTATTTTGTCATGTTAATCTATCATGCTATGTTAGTTGATTGTTACATGATGTGCTTAATTGGAGATTGAATGTCATAAATACGTTTATAGACTAAGTTTGAATCTTGAGGGTGGTAAGTTAGATATTAGTTCACTCGCTCCAAATTTCGAGGACGAAATTCTTTAACCAGGGGAGAATTGTAACACCCTAAAATTTTATAATAAACTATTTTATTAGTTAAGTACGATTTTAAATAATTAATTTAATGTTAAAATTATTTTAGAATATATGATGATAAATTTTCTGACTAATTTTCGTTATATGGGTGATTTCTATGATGTGCTAGTTTTATATATATTAGATTATATGAGCGATATAAATAATAAATATTATATTTTACTCTTTGATCTATTTTTTAAAAAATAGATAGTATTTTAGTGTAATATATATTTTAAAGAAAAAGATATTATGCGATTTTACGTGTATACACGTGTACCCAATTAATGTAATATTTTTTTGTACGTTTGACTGATATTAAGTATGCACATAGTTATATTTCAATTATTTATAACTATTTTCTGTTTTTAGTTATTTTCTTATAAATAATTATCTTGAGATAGAATTGATATTGTGTTTCATTTCGTTTATTTTTATATACTTGTTATGACATTTTGATTTTATATATATTTATTATGATTTAGTAATTAATATAAAATATTAATGTTATATTTTTATTTTATAATTTTGACTATTTTCTAATATGCTGGTATTATTATATTGTGAGTATTTTGAAAAATGAGTATAATTGTAGAGATTATTTTGAATGTAAGAGTTTCAATTATTAGTAACATGTTTTTTTTATATTGATTATTTTAATTACTCTAATTTATAAAAATTAGTAATGTTTGGAAAACTGTGTTTGGAAGAATATTAAAAAAAGAGATTAAATAATTATTAATTTTTTTCTAGCAAAATAAAAATAATAATAGTAAAACAAAAACATAAAAAAAGGGACCAATGAGTTTGACTTGTGTGTGAACCCTAATTGTTAGTAAAATAAAACAAACAAAAAAGGGAAGGGAGTTGGAATTTTGGAAGGGCAGCCGTAAACGCAAAGAGGAAGAACAACAATAACTTATTGTTTGACATCGGTGATCGATAACTCTTCCAGAAAACTTTCTCCATTTTCGCCCAAATTTGAAATTCGTTATTTTTGCATTGTTCTTCTTCACTGTAAGTCCGATTTGAGTGAAACCAACGCCAAAACGACCGTGTGAAAAGTGGATATATTATCCACTAATTTATTTTCTTATTTATGATCCATTGAAGGACAAAGAGTCAAAGAACAAAGATTGTTTGGTCGTGGAATCGTATTCATAGGTGAAAGCGTCGAAATAAGGTAATGGGTGAGAAAGCGTTTGAATTCATGAGTGTAATATATTGGGAGATGAACGGGAAAACCGTATTTCCCAACGATTCATCTGAGGCTCGCTACGTCTGGCAGTAGCCCTTTGAGGGATAAATTAATTAATGTGCAAGTATGGAAATTGTTAGATTAAAATATAGAATAGAAATATTTGTAGGGTGTTGATTGATTTAATTTATTTGAATGTCTGATATTGATATTATTGTGATATTGGGTGTCAAATTAAATTTATATATATGTGTGATTAGATGAGTTTATGTGATGTGATAACAAAAGATAGATGTGTTGTGATAATTTTATGTAACGAGTATGATGTACGATTAATAATTGTGATGATATAAATTTGTGATAAGTTTATGAGATAATGTTTGATTGATGATAGTGATGCTATAAATTTGTGATGAGTTTATGTGATGATGATGATAGTAATGTTCTAAACCGTGATGAGAATATTGAATTAACCCCATAGTTGATGAAATAATGGTGATTTCAATTTGTGTTTGAGATAACGGTTTTTATGGAGGATCATATACCAACGAGTGGAGAAAATAAATATTGTGAATTTATGAAGTGAAGATTATTTTGTCATCATATAGGTAGGGCCTGACAAGCCTAGTGATTCCCTGGGAAGTACAACTGAATGAGCCTGATCGTGGGGAATTCCTAGTTGACTTGGAGGTAGCACTCCAAATGTCGGGAGCTACCATGCAACACATGTTTACCTCGACTGTCACGTATATGTTCCTCGGGTTGAGTTGACGGGATCTTTGAGGAAATGGCCAATTTTAATTGTCCGTCCACAGGGATGGTGGCATAGTATCAAGCCTCATAACCAAGTACTTCAGAGATAGAATGGTACCACATTGTGAAGTAGAGTCTAAGCTCATGCATAGCATTGCATTTTATTGTGATTGTTTTGTTGTGATTAATATGTATCGTGTATGGTGATAATTTCTCTTAGACGATTTGATGTTATAGTGAAATTTGTTGATTTTCCTTTAGTGATTTTGACTTTTTAATGTGATATTTTCTTGATGGAATGTTTGCATAATGATACGGTTCTATTATGATTGTTTGTGTGTTCTTCTTACTTGTATTATATTGTCATCATGATTTCGAAACTCACCTCCTTCGTTGTTTGTATTTGACTGGCTTGGCCCTGCGTTTGTGAAATCGCAGTTGTTACAGGTTAATGAATCTTGATGTTCAAGTTTGGGACGAACCATGCTCTGATAGGTGATACCAGGAATAAGGGTTTAAAATTGTAGTTTACTTATTTAATTTGAAACGAATATTTGTAGGAAAACCTTAGAAGTACTAGTAAGTTTTTAAATTAAATCTAGTAATAATACTGAAATCAAGTTTATTGAGATTACACTATTTTAATGGAGAAAATAAGTTTAAAGTGTTCCTTTCGAATTTTGAGAAACATGATATCCTAAATTAAAAATAAAAGTTTTTATTTTCTTGGTAACATATTTTTATTTATCCGCTACAAATTTTATAGAAATATGATATAAATTATTAATATATGTGTGTATGTACAATTAACATAAATTAATTAATAATGAAATATACATAAATAAATTATAACACTCACATAAATAAACAAATATATATAAATTATAAATATATATATATAAATATATATATATATATATATATATATATATAATTAATTAATTTCGTTCATATTTCACATTACAATATATAATATTATATATATATATATATATATATATATATATATATATATATATATATATATATATTATTTTGGGGTTTAGGGTGTCACAATCCGGGTTACGTCCAGTCCTCACAACCGTGAGATTTTCCACTAAGTGTTTAAAACAAAGAACCTTCTTGGTTTTACTGCACCTAGTTCAGATAAACCTTGATATATTACAAAGTTAAAACTTTTCCACCCAGAAAGGTGTTCAATCAAGTCACCTATCAACCTTGATAGGATTTCTTACAATCTACCCAAACTATATTAAACTCTTATAGTTTGAGTTTTACAATAATGATGAGATTGCTTTGTTAGAACCTGAGAAGGCTCAACACTTGTTTGAGTTCTGATTCTTTGACAAAAAAATACACAAGAATGATTCTAGGAATCGAATGGGAAAAATCGAAATTGATTCAATGTGTGTGGGTGAGAGAAATTCAAGTATGATTGAAATGAGTAATGAATTTTCTTAGTACTTGAAGCTCTGATTTTTCCTTGAGTTTGACATTCCTTTTATAGGCTTTTTAGAGCATTTAATAATGGTCAAAAGAGCTGTTGGTAGTGCTCTGTCAGATTTGACCAAAACCAATATATTTGAATAAATATATTTCAGCCTTTGAACATAATTTGAACATTGTTGACTGGGCTGGTTTCTTTGTTCTTGATCAGATTTATCTTGTGTTTAATGATCCTTTAAGCTTCATATGTAATTATTGATGTTACAGCTTTGATCTGGAGCCTTGATTATGTCCAAAATAGTTTGGTGAATGATTATAAACTTCTGCAGAAGTAAGGAGATCAATACTGAAATTATGCAGAAACGGAGATTGATAATTAATAAGAGATTGGTCTGATCATTTTGGAGAAAGATGCTTGCTGCTGAAGATCAAGTATAACAAGCTGGAGAATGCTTATCAGTCTGATCTTGCTAATTCGTGATCTTCTCTATTTGTGATTCGAATGCCTTCTTTGACTAGAATGGTTCCTACTTGTTCCTTTCCAAGTACTGATAACATTAGCATGAAATTCAGAGACATAATCTTCTTTGAACTAATGGAGTTTTATTGATTTTGGAGCTATGACGATCATTCCACTGCTGTCCAGATTGATCAGAATGTTGTCAAGAATGTTCAGATCTGTCTGGTCTTGCTAATTCGTGATCTTCTCTCTTTGTGATTCGAGTAGTTTCTTTGAATCTAATCATCTCAGTTTGCACCTTACCAAGTGCTGATGATATAGATGTAAAATCTAAAGGCGAAAACTTCTTTTAACTAGTGGAGATTGATTGGTTTTAGAGTTGTAATGATCATTCTGAAACTGGAGAACATTCTCCGTTTTCCAGATTTTACTAAGAAGTTTCTCCTTTCTTGTTTGTTCAGATTTTGCTTTTTGTGCTGATTTATTCTTGCTTTACTTGAATCCTCTCTTTGATTAACACAATTAAACACACATGTTAAATACCAAAACACTTAGAATCATAATTAACATTCTTCAATAACTTTTGGTTTGTTTTCATCAAAACATTAAATTGAGATTTTGTCTCAACAGTTTTGGCGTTGGTTTCACTCAAATCAGGCTTACGGTGAAGGAGAACAGTGCAAAATAACGAATTATACAAACGAAGAAGTCAGGTATTTTAGAGAGATATTCAGGTTGTTAAAAAGCTGGAAAATTATGTTTAATTGACGAGTTAAATGAATGAAATAACATACTCAAATTCTCGTCAAATCAATGACAGTTATGTGAAGCCAATCATTTTTCGAGAATACATTGGCGTGAAGCCATATCCAGACAGTTTACATAATTTCCCAACTGATATCATCAACTCCAAGATCGACCAAATCCGCTTCATTTTAGGCTTTGCCACAGAGACTTACGATGATAGTGGAAAAGGCACAAGAGTTTTCAACCCCAATTGGAACGTTCATTTCTTCAGTCCTAAAAAAGTGAAAGAACTCAAGCAAAAGTCGTGGTGATAAACATCCATTCCATCCTGCTTCAAAAGTAGATTGGCCTAACAATGTTGTAAACTCACTCAAAAATATCATCCAACAAAACAACAAAGTCAAGGATCCTTGGAGCTTTAACATAATCAATGGCATTGATATCAACTATGAGTACATCACATCCAAAGGTGGAGATTTCTCTTCTTGAGTGGAAGATGTTATAAAGAGACTCAAGGAGGATACTGATGTATTTGTCGATGTGGTTTTCATTGCTCCATCTAAACTAGACAATTCCAAGTACCATACACTATATTTGGCTTGCCCTGATGATATTGATTGGGTGGACTATGAATTCTACATTGAGACTCTCAAATCAAATGATGAGTTTAAAAATATCTTTCTTAGTCTATCAGACGTCTACGATTCTAAAAAACTACTAGCAGGAGCTAGTACTGATCCAGATGACCCAGGTAACATTTCACGAGAGAACTTCCTTGAGGGTGTCATCGATCTCCTTGATGCTAAACCACTTCATGGCATTTTTATTTGGAACGCTAATGACTCTACAACCCCCCACCCAACAGAAAACCTTTCTTCTTTGAGATAAAGGCACAACAACTCCTCACTAAATTAGGATAATTAATTACTAGCTAGTGATAGCGTTTCAGCAAGTGTACTGAATCGTTGCAACTAATAATAAAACGGTAGTACCGAGTGTCGAACTCAAGGATTGCGTTTTACTATTAAATTATATTTAGTTACTAAAATTGAACAAAAAGTTCCCAAGTTGATTGAAATAATATTTAAAATTGACAGCAGTAGTAAAATTGATCCTTTATAAATTGAAAAAAATGTTAGGGATGAGTTTCACTTCGAATCCAACCTTGGTGTCTGATAGCGTTTCATCAAGTGTACTGAATCGTTGCAAGTAATAATTAAAACGGTAGTACCGAGTGTCGAACTCAAGGATTGCGTTTTACTATTGAATTATATTTAGTTACTAAAATTGAACAAAAAGTTCCCAAGTTGATTGAAATAATATTTAAAATTGACAACAGTAGTAAAATTGATCTTTTATAAATTGAGAAAAATGTTAGGGATGAGTTTCACTTCGAATCCAACCTTGGTGTCTAATTTGGTCCTAGTTATTGAATTCCCTTATTGAATTATTACCGAATTCTCTTTATTATTCTTGCCCTAATGTCTAAGTTACAGAACCTCTAATTCCAAAGTAACCCCTAATTCCTTAGTAGATTTAAGATTAGAATTAAGCATTACCGTATAGAAATTCTCTTGTAAATTATTGCTTTGCAACTAATTTAATTGGTTTCATGACCTGCACCTATGTCTAGACTACAAATTCATGAATTTCTCATCTCAAGCATTCGTAAAGTCCACTTCCGTTTCAAAATACAAATCGTAGAACATTTTAATGTTGATCAAGCAATAAAAAGCATTAAGCACAGAGATGAGAAAAATAATTCAATAAACTCATTTATATAACTAGAAATCAATTCATAAAAATAAGGGTTTCATCTTGTTACACTCATCCCTAACAAATAGGGTTTAGTTCCTCATGACAGAGATAAAAGAGATAGAGATTAGAGAAGAATTACAAGAATGATTCATGGATGATTCTTGATAAAACTGCTCCAATGATGTTAGAAACGGGTCGTCTTTGAGTTTCTATGCTAGGGCACAAGTCTCCCCACATCCCAATAGGGAAAAAGAACCCTAAAACAGTAAAAATCTGCGTTTTTATGGTTGCTGGTGCGTGTCATGCGCCCCATGTGCGTTTGGGCAGTAGCAGATGCTAGAAAAAGCGCTTCAGGCGCGCTTCGGCGTGCTCTAAGCGCTCAACATCTGCTGCCCGGCGTATATTGCATTTTTCTCCTCTTTCGAGTCTGAATTAGGTTCCGGTGTCTTCATGTAAGTTGTAGCTATGGAGCGCAGCTTTCATTTGCACTTGGTGTGACTCCAATGGGACATCTACAACTCCAGATATGGCTGAAATACTCTGCATATATCATGTTGATTTCTCACCAAAATTCAGCACTACACTAAAATAAAACGCAATGTAAAATTACGAAAAATTCCTACTTAATCAACGAAATAAAAACGCAAAACATTTTATCAACTCAAAGAACAAAAATCAACAAATATACCAAATAAATCCTTAATTTAACTGATGATTGAGGATAAATAAGACTAAAATAGTAATAAAATATTCATATGATGAAGAGTCATCACAACCCTAAACTTAATCTATTGCTTGTCCCCAAGCAACAATTAATTTCAGATTTGGTCTAGTTAAATGCACACTTAAATTCAATTTCTCAAATTAAATCAAACTCAATTTTCAAAGTTCTTGCTACTGCAAAACATTAATCATGTTGGACTTTAATCCTCTTAATCCTAGTTTTGACATAATTAACAAACATACAATGTTCATACATCATATGATAAATCTAACATTTTAATTGAGCAAGATTTCAGGAACAACAATCCAATCCTACACACTTGAAACAAATTGCTTGGAGCACAAGAAATCAACAAAAGTTGAATTTTGACTGAGTAAATCGATTGGGAAATCGATTTCATAACAAGGGTGTAAGGAAACATAACTGTTTGTGATTGTATAATCGATTGGGCAATCGACTGACACAATTAGAAATGAAAACTGCACAAGTCAATGGCACCCTGTTTTACAGGCTAATCGATTGACAAATCGATTGTACACTTCACAAAGTAAACCTGATTGAAACAAATCGATTGGGAAATCGATTGTACAAGTCACAGTGACACTCCAGTTTTAAGGGTAATCGATTGGCAAATCGATTGCTTAAATACTATTTGCAAAATAACTTCACCTGTGACAAACACAATCGATTGGACAATCTATTGTGTGAATTTCAATCAAGTTAAGTTTGGTTGCAATCAATTGGGAAATCGATTGAACTATACATCTGGTAAGAACTTTTCAGGCAAATACACACAAATTGATTGGCACATCGATTAACATCAAAATAGCTGAGTCACTGACTTGAACACAATCGATTGGCAAATCGATTGAAAGAACTTTTTGAAATCACAGTGAACTTTGAGCTTGTGGCCAAATCGATTCTGAGTATTTGTTAATCGATTATGAAACCGAATACATCGATTACGAAATCGATTGGTGTGATTTTAATTTGAACATAAAACCTGCAATCGATTACGAAATCGATGCATATAAGTCTTAACATAATCACTGAAAAGAGTTTGTTTAAAGAATCGATTGGTAAATCGATTGACTTATGTAGTTTCAAGATTAAAGAAAAACAAGACTCGCGATAATCGATTGGCAAATCGATTAGGCATGTTTTATAACTTTAATAAATCGATTGGTAAATCGATTTAGTAATTGTTTTTCAGAAACTATATAAACTGTCTTTCAATCTTTTTCTCACAACTTTTAAAAACTTTGATAACAAATCTCAATACATTTTGTTAACAATCTGATACTGCTTTTTCAGATCAAGACCAAAAGATTATCCATAATCATTGAGAGAGCTGAAAAAGTATTCTTGAGAGAAAAGACAATGTTCTCATGAACAATCCTTGAATATCCAGATTCGTGAGAAGTCACATTGATCAAGATTGAAGACTTCTTTTTGTTCTTCTTTTATTCAGTTTGTAATAATACTTTGAAAAGAAACGAAAGCGAGAAAGCCAGCTTGAAACTGGTGGCTACCTTCTTGGGTGAGAGAGCTCAACAAGAAGGAGTCGTACTTTGATTCTGTGTTAGACTGCTGAGTGTCTACAAGGATCAGAGGGTGATCAATAGGAAAGAGATCATTAGAGATAGATAGGTTTCGGGGATGAAACTGGACAATCTGTAATTGATTCTTTCTATTGGAGAAGAAAATCTGAAATCCGATTGGATTGTCAGGACTGGATGTAGGTTGTCTCGTTGACAACTGAACCAGGATAAATTCTTGGTGCAATCTTCTCTAACCCTTAACTCCTTTAATTTTCTATCTTGCAATATTTGTATGTGTGATTAATATTAGATGCATGTTAAACATATTCTGTGTTAGGTAATATTGTTTAAACTGGAAATTTGAATCGCATGCATCTTGGTTAATCTCTCATAAATCTAATTGTAATTGCTAATCTTGTATGCCGCAATTTAATTCCGCTGTGTGTATGAAATTGATTTAATTTCTTAAAGAACTGATACATTCCGATTATTTCGAGGTCATAATAATCAACAATTGGCCTCAGAGCTTGACTTTTCGAGAGGTAAAACTCATAAAAGGAATATGGCCTCAAACGATTTTCTGGGAAAAGGCGCATCATTAGCAAGACCTCCAGCATTCAACGGAACAACTTATATGTACTGGAAGCACAGGATGCTGATATTCCTAGAAGCCAGTGGCAT
>NC_021160.2:43423716-43426309 GCF_000331145.2 Cicer arietinum | reverse complement strand
TTTTTTTTGTCTGCTTCATTCTTCTGTCTCTGCATCTGTTAGTACATTCAATCTACATTCTACATACATTTGATCTACATCAAGCTACGAGTATGGCACGCGTGAAACAAACCCAGGCTCGTACTCCTTCACCTTCATCTTCTTCTACAAGTGAAACACCTTCACCCCCACCCACTCTAACAAAGAGAGTACCAATACCCACTCATAAAATTCTTGCCAAAGACAAGGGCAAGGTTCCTGCACCAATCCAAGAGAAGACTAAGAAACGTAAGGAACCCCCAACAGAGAAATTCATGGCTGATGCCATGAAGGAAATTTCTCAAAAGAGGAAGAAGAAACCTAATTCTTCACCCCCTCCCAAGAAAGTCCTCGCAACAAAGGAAAAGGAGGCACAACCCTCTATACCAACAGACTTTGTAAAGAGAAAAATCCATGAGGCGAGAACTATGGATTTTGCATACTTTGATAATGTTGATTTCACGTTTCAGAATCATCTCAGATTTCATGGACTTGAGAGCTTTCTTTCATCTACACTTGATAGTTACCCAAGGCTGATAAGGGAATTTTACTCTACTTTCAAGTTGACTGAAGAAGGGTTTACTGCTCAAGTTAAAGGAAAAAGGATTGCTATGTCCTTTGATGATTTCTCTACCTTGTCAGGATTTCCATTTTACGGCAAGTCTATCGATGGCAGCTCGGAAGCTGATATGGCTGACGAAGGTTGGGAAGAATCTATGGACATGCATACAACAGTAAAGGACCTGATGATCGATGGGTTCGTTGAATCTATTTCATTGCCCATTGGTCAAATGAAGGTACAACATAGGATGTTGATGTACACACTTACTCGTATGCTTGTACCAAGATCAGGAAACCATGCAGTAGTCCAGAAGTTGGACATAATAATGTTATGGGGCTTATCTAAAGAGCTAAGGATGAGTTGGACTTGGATTGTGCTTAGGCACATGCTGGAAGCTTCTCAGAGCAAGCTTATGTTACCTTATCCACAGCTGATCACAAAGATTCTTAAACATTTCAAGGTTTCTTTTGGTAATTAAGAATCTGCGAAAACCACTCTGGTATTTGGAGAATCAATTGTGAATCAAATGCAATTGAAAAGGTTACGCGGAATTTGGATAAGACCTCAAGCTGCTGTTGAACCAGCACAGCCTCAGCCACAACCTCAGCCTCAACCTGTCACTGCACCAGCCACTCCTGATTTTGTTGCCAAAATAATGGAATTCATTGAAGCTCAAATGGCACACAATGCCAAGATGCTGGAATCACAGTCCAGATTGGAAGAAAGTTTAAGGACTCTGCAAGCATCCTTGAAGTCGGTTGTTCAGGATGTGGATGCGATTCAAGCACACTTAGGCATCAAGCTGTCGTTTGAAGACATCACAGACATCGGTCGTCAAGCAGCAGAAGAACCTAATCCGGATCCCCTAGATAACCCTGAGACTCACGTTGAGGAGACACCTGCTGAGGGTAATACAGCGGTCTCAACCTCTCCCGTAGATAATAGTGAGGACCAGCCTAGCCTAGGAGATTAGGAGCTTTAGGATCTGTGCTGTTTTGCTTTGACCTGTTGTAATCATTTGATCTATACTGAATTCAAATCTTTTATTTCATTTCTCTCTGAATTCATTTATCTTAATCATTTTATATGCTCATTAACTGCTATGATTGATTTTGATTTGATACACCTGAATTTCATTGCTCTGGTATACAATGTTATATGATTTCAACCCCAATGCTTATGTTCTTTAACATAGGGGGATGAATTGTTTTCTGCCTTTTTGTCTTAACTGATAAAGGGGGAGAAAAATTATAACTTGATAATGCTTGTTGTTGCATTGTTATTGTTTTTATACACTGATGTTTTTGCTCTAATACTTAATAATGTAATAATACTCATAATACTCTGATTTTGACACATAGCATTTGTACTGATATGCTCTGATCTGATACACTGTTTTTATGATCCAATAATGGTACATATATGATGCTATGAAATGTTGTTTATGTTATGTCTTAAAATTCTCAAGTTTAAATTGTAAGATTGTCACTTATGCAAAAAGGGGGAGATTGTTGGACTTTAGTCCTCTTAATCCTAGTTTTGACATAATTAACAAACATACAATGTTCATACATCATATGATAAATCTAACATTTCAATTGAGCAAGATTTCAGGAACAACAATCCAATCCTACACACTTGAAACAAATTGCTTGGAACACAAGAAATCAACAAAAGTTGAATTTTGACTGAGTAAATCGATTGGGAAATCGATTTCATAACAAGGGTGTAAGGAAACATAACTGTTTGTGATTGTATAATCGATTGGGCAATCGACTGACACAATTAGAAATGAAAACTGCACAAGTCAGTGGCACCCTATTTTACAGGCTAATCGATTGACAAATCGATTGTACACTTCACAAAGTAAACCTGATTGAAACAAATCGATTGGGAAATCGATTGTACAAGTCACAGTGACACTCCAGTTTTGAGGGTAATCGATTGCTTAAATACTATTTGCAAAATAACTTCACCTGTGACAAACACAATCGATTGGACAATCTATTATGT
>NC_021160.2:43402225-43423675 GCF_000331145.2 Cicer arietinum | reverse complement strand
TCAGAAACTATATAAACTGTCTTTCAATCTTTTTCTCACAACTTTAAAAACTTTGATAAAAAATCTCAATACATTTTTGTTAACAATCTGATACTGCTTTTTCAGATCAAGACCAAAAGATTATCCATAATCATTGAGAGAGCTGAAAAAGTATTCTTGAGAGAAAAGACAATGTTCTCATGAACAATCCTTGAATATCCAGATTCGTGAGAAGTCACATTGATCAAGATTGAAGACTTCTTTTTGTTCTTCTTTTATTCAGTTTGTAATAATACTTTGAAAAGAAACGAAAGCGAGAAAGCCAGCTTGAAACTGGTGGCTACTTTCTTGGGTGAGAGAGCTCAACAAGAAGGAGTCGTACTTTGATTCTGTGTTAGACTGCTGAGTGTCTACAAGGATCAGAGGGTGATCAATAGGAAAGAGATCATTAGAGATAGATAGGTTTCGGGGATGAAACTGGACAATCTGTAATTGATTCTTTCTATTGGAGAAGAAAATCTGAAATCCGATTGGATTGTCAGGACTGGATGTAGGTTGTCTCGTTGACAACTGAACCAGGATAAATTCTTGGTGCAATCTTCTCTAACCCTTAACTCCTTTAATTTTCTATCTTGCAATATTTGTATGTGTGATTAATATTAAATGCATGTTAAACATATTCTGTGTTAGGTAATATTGTTTAAACTGGAAATTTGACTCGCATGCATCTTGGTTAATCTCTTATCCATCTACTTGTAATTGCTAATCTTGTATGCTGCAATTTAATTCCGTTGTGTGTATGAAATTGATTTAATTTCTTAAAGAACTGATACATTCCGATTATTTCGAGGTCATAATAATCAACACATCATGCTCTATGGTTGTTTGCAAAAAGAACAAAAAGACAACAAGATTTGTACACATTGGCATTCATTCATCAAATTCAACTCTCTCTTCACACAATCTCACCAAAATTTCTCTCAAGTGTTTAGAAAGGGTTATGAATTTATCGCTCAAATCCTAGAACATGCATCACGCTACCATAGGCTTGAAAAAATTCTAGTTAGCAATCATAATACAGTAAACACATACATTTTTGGAGGACCTTCGGCATACATTTCCACCTTATTCTACCATTTTTTTTCTTCACCTTTTCATTATGGAGATTCTCAAACATTGACAAAAGAACCGAGAAGATATTATTTACCAAAGTTCACAAATTGAGATTTTTTTTTTCTTCTTTTTTCTTTCATTTTTTTTTCTTCTTTTTATTTTTATTTTTTATTTTTATTTTTTCTTTTTATTTTCTTTTTGTGAGAATCACCACCCCAAACTTAAAAAGTTGCTATCCCATGAGCAACCCCAAACTTAAAATTTTATCAAGACAATAATTTTTTTTTCTACCTAACTCCAAGTAAGGTGATTTAATTAAAGTCAGGTGTTTTGCTTGTAATGTGGCTAGTAACCGAAATAAAAGGGCAAGGCTCAAAGGGGCTAGCAAAGGGTAGTTAGAAAGGCTCAAACGACCAATAAAATTGCCTCAATGTATGCATAAATTACAAGTGATGTAAGTCAGAATTAGTGCAAGTTCTAGAGGGATAACACATGTCTGGATAATCACACAACAAAGAATTTAAGTGTTTAGGCTCAAAAGCTCACAGCTAGGATAATAAGAGAGAGTATGAACAATCAAAATAAAGCCAACATGCTTCTGAAAAGTTAAAATTGTATTTTTGAAAAATTGATGGCATATTAGCCTTCTACAACCATTTAGTAATCAAGAATGCATGCATTAGGAAGACTTGTCGACTTGAGCAATAACATAATCTAAGAAATGAAATTTAACTGGCAAAATCAAAAACAGGAATTTTGAGATCAAGTGCAAGTCAATACGACTGTTTCATCATAGTACACATTTAGTGAAAGGAAAAAAAACATGAAGAAAAGAAAGTCAATATACACTGACATTAAACAAAGAAAACGAGAAAACGGAAAGAAACAGGACAAACAACAGAAAGAAAAAAAAAAGGAAAGAAAACTTCCCTTAGTTTAGTAGTTCAAGGATTCTCATTTAGATCATCCGCTCTTGTTCCCCTATGGTCACCAGTATACTGGTGAGGTGCAAATAGATCATCATAAAACATGCCTCCTGGTGTTTGTTGAGCGAAAGATGTACTTGCGACCTTAGTTTGTTTTTCTTTTTTGTTGGGTGTCCATTAGATCCTGTAAAACAAGTATTCATACCCATAGTTCAAAATATTTCAAGTTAGAGATAATTAATTTAAGCATGGTCCCCTTTAGAAAAATAAAAACTTAAGTGGCCCTGGGTTAGTCCAACAAAATTGTATATGATAATAGTGCGTATGCATTGAATGGCATTTTAACGAACAGTTGGAGTGCAATACAAATTTTGTGGTCCTTAAGGTGCAGAAGTGGTTGTGTCATTTTAACAAACAGTTGGAGTGCAGTGATGTTTTGTGGGAATTAAGGTGCAAAAGTGGTTGTGCCATTTTAACAAACAGTTGGATTGTAGTCATAAAACACATGAATAACTCACATATATGCAACATTAACACTTATTCAATCTCAGAAAATCAACATGCATGTAGGAACAATTCCTAATACTAACATAAATTCGACATGCATGTATGAACAATTAAGGAACCCAGATGCATCGATGAACAAGAAAGAGTTGATATTAGAAATTGGGGGAAACTTACTTGAGGATGAAAGAATGTTGGATAGGAGAGGAAACCTTACTTGAGATATTGGATGAGGGTTTGGAGAGTGATAATGAAGAAAAGGAGACTGACCTTTGATGATAATGGAAGAGGTTTGGAATGTGAGAAGACGGGGGTTTTAAAACTTGGCCGTGAAAAACGCTTCAGGCGCGCTTGGGCGCGCATCGACAGTGACAATACCTGGAAAAAGCGCTTCAGGCACGCTTGAGCGCGCTTCAGGCGCGCGTTGACAGTGACAAATGCTGGAAAAAGCGCTTCAGACGCGCTTGGGCGCGCTTCAGGCACGCGGTTACAGTGGCAACACCTGGAAAAAGCGCTTCAGGCGCGCTTGAGCGTGTGTTCGGTCATTTGGAGCTGTACAATCGCTTCTCAACGCATCTTTTTGATTCCTTGCTCATACCAAACATCAAAACTAAGAGAACTAGAAATTAGAGACTAAAATTGGAACTAAATGGAGTAAAATAAATCTGAAATGCAATAAATAAATACGGTGCAAAGGATATAAAATTGGGTTGCCTCCCAATAAGCGCTTCTTTAAAGTCATTAGCTTGACGTTTCAACTATTGTTAAGGTGGTATATATGACAAGAAGAACACATCATCATTCTCACCAAGAGATACATATTTCAAGTGAGGTGGCAATTGCTTGAGTGCAGCCGATGGCGTATCTTTCTTTTTCTCTACATATTCATCTTCATTCCTTTTCAACCCCTCCCATGTAGTGGGGAAACGGGGGGAGTAAGATGGTGATGCTTCTAACATTGCTAAAACCTCTTTCACCTTTGGATCTTTACTTTCTTTAATAACATCTTGGGGTAGGCATAACACTCTTACTAATGGCATAATGTGTCCTTGATGTTCACCTTCTTCATCGACTATCGAATTAAAAATCTCAATTCGGTTGCACCCTTCTCTTTCGTTTGAATGCTCCATGGCTTTTAAAATATTGAATGTGACTGTTTCCTCATTTACCTTAAAGGTTAAGGTGCCATCTGCTACATCAATCATAGCTCGCCCTGTTGCTAAGAACGGTCTCCCCAAAATCAAAGGAATGTCATTGTCTTCCTCCATGTCTAGTACCACGAAATCCACTGGAAAAATGAACTTATCCACTTTAACCAACACATCTTCCACCACTCCATAGGGGTGTTTCATTGAGCGATCCGCAAATTGTAGCATCAGCTGTGTGTCTTTGACTTTTCCAATGCCCAGTTTTTTGTATATGGAAAGGGGCATAAGACTTACACTAGCCCCAAGATCACACAGAGCCTTCCCAAAAGTTCTATTTCCAATGACACTCGGGATTGAGAAGCTTCCAGGATCCTTGAGCTTCGGCGGCAGTTTTCTCTGTAGTATAACACTACATTCTTCGGTTAGCATCACTATTTCACCGTCGATTTTTCTTTTCTTCGATAGAATCTCCTTCATGAACTTGGCGTATGTTTGCATCTGTTCTAGTGCCTCTGCAAAAGGAATGTTAATTTGTAATTTTTTAAAAACACCAAGGAACTTACCGAATTGTTTTTCTGTTTCTTCCTTTTTTAACCTTTGAGGAAACGGAAGTCGAATTTCTGGTTTTGGCAGTGGTTCCCTTTTTTGTACCACAGGTTCTTCCTCATTTTCAAGAGTGGTGTGCTCCTCCACTAAGGTCGGTGTGACTATTTCTTCTGAGTGGGTCGAGCTTGAAGTACTTACACTTTGTTTGACTTTAAGCGGTACTTGTTCACTTACCTTTCCACTCCTTGTTGTCACGGCATTGACATTATTTCGCGGATTCGGAACCGTGTCACTAGGCAAATTTCCAGCCGTTCTTTGTGCCATTTGTTGAGCAAGTTGACCCACTTGAGTTCCCATATTCTTTATGGATGCAGAGTGATTTTTCTAGATGGCTCTTGACTCTTCAATGAAAGAACTTGTGGTTGTCACTAGTTTCTCCATAGCACTCTCCCAAGCAGCCTTTCTAGGTGGGAATTGGTTTGTTTGAGCTCTTTGTTGACCCTGAGATCCACCTTGTTGATCTCTCCAAGAAAAATTTGGATGATTTCTCCAACCAGGGTTGTACGTACTAGAGTAGGGATTATTCTGCCTCCCGTTATTACTAACAAAATTCACTTGTTCTAGTTCTTCTAACTCATTGTCATCTAGTGCTTCACAAGCTCTAGTTTTATGTGCTCCTCCACAAAGGCTACAACTAGTATGCTTTAGTAATTTGATAGGGGCCACTTGGGGTTGTATATTTAGAGCTATCATCCTTTTCTTTATCTCAGCGGCGATAACATCTTTTATCTGTTTTGAGAGCAACATCCCTTGAACCAACCCAGCCTCAAAAACATTCAATTCCAGCATACCAATTTTTGATTTGCTTTGGCAGTTTTTTTTTTTTTTTTTTTTTTTTCTGGATCAAAGAAAAGATCAGCTGACGGCTGGCCTCGCATACAAGGTTAGACAAATTATGAGTAATAAACAGTTAAAGAAAGATAAATAACCAAGTAAAAATTAAAGATTTTTAAACCAGATTTTTTTTTTAAAATTAGAAATAAAATAAAAGAAGAAATTTTATTGCAAAGCAAAAAATTCCAATTCAGTAAATAAATTAAATTCAATAGTGATATGGCAATCCCCGGCAACGGCACCAAAAACTTGATAGCGTTTTAGCAAGTGTACTGAATCGTTGCTAGTAATAATAAAACGGTAGTACCGAGTGTCGAACTCAAGGATTGCGTTTTACTATTGAATTATATTTAGTTACTAAAATTGAACAAAAAGTTCCCAAGTTGATTGAAATAATATTTAAAATTGACAGCAGTAGTAAAATTGATCCTTTATAAATTGAGAAAAATGTTAGGGATGAGTTTCACTTCGAATCCAACCTTGGTGTCTAATTTGATCCTAGTTATTGAATTCCTTTATTGAATTACTACCGAATTCTCTTTATTATTCTTGCCCTAATGTCTTAGTTACAAAACCTTTAATTCCAAAGTAACCCCTAATTCCTTAGTAGATTTAAGATTAGAATTAAGCATTATCGTATAGAAATTCTCTTGTAAATTATTGCTTTGCAACTAATTTAATTGGTTTCATGACCTGCACCTATGTCTAGACTACAAATTCATGAATTTCTCATCTCAAGCATTCGTAATGTCCACTTCCGTTTCAAAATACAAATGGTAGAACATTTTAATGTTGATCAAGCAATAAAAAGCATTAAGCACAGAGATGAGAAAAATAATTCAATAAACTCATTCATATAACTAGAAATCAAATCATAAAAATAAGGGTTTCATCTTGTTACACTCATCCCTAACAAATAGGGTTTAGTTACTCATGACAGAAATAAAAGAGATAAAGATTAGAGAAGAATTACAAGAAGGATTCATGAATGATTCTTGATAAAACTGCTCCAATGATGTTAGAAACGGCCGTCTTTGAGTTTCTATGCTAGGGGACAAGTCTCTCAACTTCCCAATAGTGAAAAAGATCCCTAAAACAGTAAAAATCTGTGTTTTTAGTGTTGTTGGTTGATGACTCTTCATCATATGCATATTTTCCCACTATTTTAGTCTTATTTATCCTCAATCATTAGTTAAATTAAGGATTTATTTGATATATTTTGTTGATTTTTGTTCTTTAAGTTAATAAAATATTTTGTGTTTTATTTTAGTTATTAAGTAGGAATTTTTCGTAATTTTACATTGCGTTGTGTTTTGGTGCAGTGCTGAATTTTTGTGTGAAATCAACATGACAAATGTAGAGTATTTCAGCCATATCTGGAGTTGTAGATGTCCATTTGGAGTCAACCCAAGTGCAAATGAAAGCTAGGATCCATAGCTACAACTTTCATGAAGACACCAGAACGAAATTCAGACTCGAAAGAGGAGAAAAAGCAATATACGCTGGACATCAGATGTTGAGCGCCCGAGCGCGCCCAAGCGCAAGCCAAGCGCTTTTTCCAGCATCTGCTACTGCCCAAACGCGCTGGAGCGTGTTTTTCCGCGACAGGGCGCGCGACCCGCACCAGCAACCTTAAAAACACAGATTTTTACTATTTTATGGTTTTTTTTCACTATTGGGAAGTTGGGAGACTTGTGCCCTAGCATAGAAACTCAAAGACAGCCGTTTCTAACTTCATTGGAGCAGTTTTATCAAGAATCATTCATGAATCCTTCTTGTAATTCTTCTCTAATCTCTATCTCTTTTATCTCTGTCATGTGTAACTAAACCCTATTTGTTAGGGATGAGTGTAACAAGATGAAACCCTTATTTTTATGATTTGATTTCTAGTTATATGAATGAGTTTATTGAATTATTTTTCTCATCTCTGTGCTTAATGCTTTTTAATGCTTGATCAACATTAAAATGTTCGACGATTTGTATTTTGAAACGGAAGTGGACTTTACGAATGCTTGAAATGAGAAATTCATGAATTTGTAGTCTAGACATAGGTGCAGGTCATGAAACCAATTAAATTAGTTGCAAAGCAATAATTTACAATAGAATTTCTATACGGTAATGCTTAATTCTAATCTTAAATCTACTAAGGAATTAGGGGTTACTTTGGAATTAAAGGTTCTGTCACTAAGACATTAGGGCAAGAATAATAAAGAGAATTCGGTAATAATTCAATAAAGGAATTCAATAACTAGGATCAAATTAGACACCAAGGTTGGATTCGAAGTGAAACTCATCCCTAAAATATTTCTCATTATAAAGGATCAATTTTATTACTGTTGTTAATTTCAAATATTATTTCAATCAATTCGGAAACTTTTTGTTCAATTTCAGTAATTAAATATAATTCGATAGTAAAATGCAATGCTTGAGTTTGACACTCGGTACTACCGTTTTAATTATTACTTGCAACGATTTGGTACACTTGCTTAAACGCTATCACTGGTTCGCGTCGCGCGCCACATGCGCGTTTGGGCAGTAGCAGATGCTGGAAAAAGCACTTCAGGCGCGCTTGGGCGCGCTCCAAGCGCTCAGCATCTGCTGTCCGGCGTATATTGCATGCTTTGCCTCTTTCGAGTCTGAATGGGGTTCCGGTGTCTTAATAAACGTTGTAGCTATAGATCGTAGCTTTCATTTGCACTTGGTTTGACTCCAATTGGACATCTACAACTCCAGATATGGCTGAAATACTCTACATATGTCATGTTGATTTCTCACCAAAATTCAGCACTGCACTAAAACAAAATGCAATGTGAAATTACGAAAAATTCCTACTTAATCAACGAAATAAAAACACAAAACATTTTATTAACTCAAAGAACAAAAATCAACAAAATATATCAAATAAATCCTTAATTTAACTAATGATTGAGGATAAATAAGACTAAAACAGTGGGAAAATATGCATATGATGAAGAGTCATCAACTAGCTATCTAGCTACCTAGTAGTTATTTAAAACGCTTCTACGGGTTATTAATAAATAATAGCTAGATCTTGTAATGCTAAAGTGTGTTTCTCATATCTTCTAAATAAGACCCGTCTGACTTGAAGGGATGATTTTACTATTGCATGAATGTCTGTGTATCGCACAATTTTCTTATGTTATTTCATTATGTATTTGTATTATATCTCCTGTCATATGTGGATTTTTTTATATTTTATTTTATATGTGTTTATATATAAGTATGTTGGTTATCATGTATCACTGTGTCCTTTCAAGACTCAATCATAAGAACAAATAACATGGGTGATCGATGTTTATTTGTTTATAGTATAAAAGAAAAACCAATATTATTATTATTATAAGACTCTAAATTTAAATATATATATTATCAATGTACAAATTATTAAAATATATAGAGCTTTCAAACAAACCTTAACGTATAGCAATGTTTTCTAAACAATTACTCCATAAACGGTACGAATATCCAAGACAACCGAAAGAACCGTATGCAAAGTGTGTTAAGATTTTTACATTTCTTTTATTTATCATATTTTGTAGTTACTGCTACATTATTTTTAATTTCGGAAAGAAAAAAACTATATTATAAATTTAAGAAACTCATAATAAAAACCTTTTGATAATAAATTTTTTAAATTCTTAAAATTGCAATTTAATTTTAAATAATTCAACATCTAAAAAAACAAAGAAACTTTATCACATCGCATCATTTCAATACTTAAAATACCACCATATACAAAACAAAACTAAAAAACAATATGCTTACTATAAATATTTTTATTAAAAAAAAGTGTAGAAACCAATGAAATTAACAAATCAAATCCAACAACTAAATTATAATATACTTCAACAATAGAGAGAAATTGTAAGGTTACTCACCACCTCTCGAGCTATTAAAAAAATGTGTATTTAAATATTAGGGTGTATTCTAAATATATTTTATATAAAAGTATTTGAAAAATTATAATACACTAACAATAATATAGTATTATGTCAGCCAGAACAATACAATTGTTGATTACAAATGCATAAAATAATATAATGATATTATATCATACTATATCTGTTAAATGAAATTTTGAGAATATTTTATATTAAATAAAGTTGATTTTTCTGGTAAACATAGACATACTCATACGCATATATATAATAATAATATTACTATTAAAGGATGATATATATCTATTAACATATTATACTTAAAAGTATAAAAGAAAATATTATATTTGAATAATTTCTTCTAAAATTTAAAAGTATTTTAATTATAAACTTTTTATTATTTTAGTACAATAATATCTATCTTAATATGGTAACCAATGAACTATGACCCGTGCAAATGAATATTGATTTTGTTAATATTATCTTAATAAAAACAATAATTCAATTATCAGATACCTCGACAACAACAATGCGAATATATATACACGATATTCCACTTACAATTGAGTCGAAACTCTTTAGCAAAGGATCTTGTTATTTTTTCGTTTAAGAAAACTATTTAAAAATCAAAATTTATGCTACCGAAGATATTGCTGAGTTGTGTCGCGGACTAGGTCACTCTCTTTAAGATATTTCACGGCACTGCCCAAATTCACTGTATTGGAGTTCCACTGCACCGTAGAAAACCGTTCTAGAATTACACCCTCAATATGGCGGTTAAAGCCACTCTCAATATGATGATTAAAGTCACTCGCAATATGATACTATGACCACTCATAACTAAGGCATAACAACCGCTCTTAAAACCTATAGGATTACGATATAAAAACGCTCTAAAAATCAAAAGGACTACGACATAACAACCGCTCTAAAAACCGAAGAGACTACGGCATAACAACCGCTCTAAAAACGAAGGGACTACGGAATAAAAACCGCTCTAAAAATCGAAGGGACAACGTTATAAAACCGTTCATAAATATCGAAGGGACAAAAAAAAGGAGTAGTGGCTCAAAAATTAGGCGAGCAGAATATAAAACGAAGAAAAGAGAAAGTTGAGAAATGCATCTAACTTTGGTGTGCTTTTCACAATAGTTTGAAACTCATTATATAGTGATGGAAGCAAACTCACATATGTTTTCTATCCATTGTGGGACTTTAATATTTACAGAGTTGAAAACTACTTAAAATATGAGAGACTTTTCCAATGTGGGACTTGAATTTTTAAAAACATGTTTCTTTCCACTTGAATTTAAAAAAAAAAAAATATTTGTTTCCAATGTGGGACTTGGATTTTAAAAAACATGTTTCTTTCCACTTGAATTTACAAAAAAAAAATTATTTCCCATGTGGGACTTCAACAAATTTTTAAATTCACACAATAATATACTCTATATATGTTCCAACAACCCCCCACTTGAACTTAAAAAAAATATTAATTAAATAGCGTCAAACGCTTCTATAAGGCCGTGCATAAACAAATGTGTCTCTTAACTTGAACCTTTGCATAGTAAGGAAGATTCAGATTCAACAAGAGTGACTCGTAGTCTTGAACTCTATCTCTGACATCAAACCCACACACAACCTTTTCATAGGATGTATTCTCAAAAGCTCATGCATTAATGGCTCTGCACGTGTATCCCAGTATATTGAACGCTCTATGAATTTCTGCCTCAAAATTCCATAGGAAGCGGCCCCCACACACAACTTTTTCATAGGATGTATTCTCAAAAGCTCATGCATTAATAGCCCTGCACATGTATCCCAGTATAGTGAACGCTCTATGAATTTCTACCTCGAAATTCTATAGGAAGAGGCCCCACTTCCACATTCACATAAATGAATCTATCAAGAGTACTCATGTAGCTATGTACTCCACTCCATATAGATTATAGATCTCATTAAGAGTTTCTATTACCTCATCCTATCATCGCTTCAGGAATCATGGTTCTCTTATTTATAATAGCATGTTCATCTCATATCACTTCACGACTTGTTATTACCCATTGAACCTAATTCTTGGGTCTCCAGTCTTTTAGGGTCGGGTTACCGTCATGAGTGAATCTATAGGCATTAGTCTCATCCTTTTGGAAGTAATTATGACTTTCTCTCTAGCTAACCCTTTCGTCAAAGGATATACTAAATTCTCATCAATGCGTAAATGATCCACTATAACAACTCCTTTTAATTATTAGTTAATTTAAGGAGTTATTTGATATATATTTTGTTAATTTTATTTCTTTGATTTCAGGAAATGTTTATGTTCTTATTTCCTTGATTAACTAGATATTTTTTGGAGTTTTGCGTTGTTTCTTTGTTTTAATGCAATACTCAATTTTGGTGAAAAATCAACATGACCTATGTCGAGTATTTCAGCCATATTTGGAGTTGTATATGTCTAATTGGAGTCAAACCAAGTGAAAATGAAAGCTATGATCTATAGCTACAACTTTCATAAAGACACCGAAACCCAATTCAGACACAAAAGAGGATAAAAATGTTGTAACCATCAAATAGAAGAAGTTGTGCGCCTGAAGCGCAATAGCCGCGCTTGAAGAGCGTGACACGCGACAACAATCATTAAAATGCATTTTTTTTTCACTTTCTAGGGATCTTTTTTATTATTGCAAAGTTTAGAAACCTGTGCCCTAGTGTAACACCCCAAATTTTATAATAAATTATTTTATTAATTAAATAGGAATTTTAGATAATTAATTTGGTGTTAAAATTATTTTATAATATATGTTGATTAGTTTTATGATTAATTTTTCTTATAGGTATGATTTCTATGATGTGCTAGTTTTATAAATATTAGATTACATGAGCGATATAAATAATAAATATTATATTTTACTCTTTAATCAAGTTTTTTTTTTTGAAAAATAATAGTATTTTAGTGTAATATATAGTTTAAAAAAAAAAGATTTTATGCGATTTTACGTGTATATACGTGTACCCAATTAATGTAATATTTTTGTGTGCGTTTGACTGATATTAAGTATGCACGTAGTTATATCTCAATTATTTATAACTACTTTCTATTTTTAGTTATTTTTTGTATAAATAATATCTTGAGATAGAATTGATATTGTGTTTGATTTCTTTTATTTTTATATACTTTTTATGACATTGTGATTTTATATATATTTATTATAATTTAGTAATTAATATAAAGTATTGGTGTAATATTTATTTATTTTATAATTTTGACTAATTTCTAATATGATGGTATTATTATAATGTGAGTATTTTGAGAAATAAGTATAATTGTAGATATAGTTTTGAATGTGAGAGTTTTAATTATTAGTAATATGTTTTTTTTTAAATTGATTATTTTAATTACTCTAATTTAGCATATATTAATTATGAAATATTAGTAATGTTTTGATAATTTAATGATGTTTGGAAGAGTATTAAGAAAATGAGATTAAGTAACAATTAATTTTGCTTTAGAAAGACAAAAATAATAATAGTAAAACATATATTAAATAAGGGACAAATGGGCTTGACCCATCTATGTTAACCCTAATTACGTTAAAAAAATAAAAATAAGAAAAGTAAGAAAGGAGCTGCAGCAGCCGTAAAACCAAAGAGAAACACAACAACAACCTATAGTTTGATACCGACGATCTATAATTGTTCATGAAAAGTTTCTCCGTTCTCGTCCAAATTTCAGTATGTCGTTTTATTCATTTAGGTAGTCAAATAAACATACTTCCTCAGATTTTTAACCATCCAAATTTCTCTCTAAAATTCCCGACTTCTCTGCTTGTTAAATTACTTAGTTTGAACCGTTCTTCTTCACCGTAAATCCGATTTGAGTGAAACCAACGCTAAAACGATCGTGTGAAAAATGGCTATTTTATCCACTGATTTGTATTCTGATTTATGGTAAGTTTCCTTGACCGAATTTCGAATTTAGTTTTTAATAGATGTTCTCATAATTTATTTTTAACGTTTACCCATAAACTGTCGAGTTAGATCGATTGAAAGACAAAGAGTCAATGAAAAAAGGCTGTTTGCTCGTGGAATCGTAGTCGTGTGTGAAAGCGTCAAAATAAGGTAACGGGTGAGAGAGCGTTTGAATTCATGAGTATAATATATTGTCAGATGAACGGGAAAACCGTATTTCCCAACGATTCATTCGGGGCTTGCTACTGTAACACCCCGTTTTTCAAAGCGAGGGTATATTTTTTTTTTTTTTTAAAGAATTTAAAGTAAAGCAAGGCAATAAATAAAGAAATGCCTTTGGATAAATAATTGAGTCATTATAATTTACAAGCAGCGGAAAAGTTACTCCAATTATAAATCCAAACCATTTACCCAACAACAAATGGTACATGTAACCCATCGAAAATAACATGTCAAGCTGACAATATTAGTATAGGTACAGTCTTCCATTTTAAAATAAATGCAATACAACAGAAAGACATCTGATCCCCCTATGTCAACCTAATCTGATCATTTTACAACACAACTAAACACCCGGAGTGATCTCCACGCGCCCCGTGAGATTCTCCTAACGTAGCTGCAGTCAAGCGTTCTCATCTCCATTCCCGTCCGTAGGGTACGAATCGGTAGGATCGTCCTGACTCTCATCTGAGGGCAAAGCCCAGATTTCCACAATAATTGTAAAGGTCACCAACCGAAAATAACAGTTAACACATAACATTTACGTTTTAAATGCTAAAATAACTTTTCAACTAAGCATGTACGTTAGCAGGATTTTCAATATGCGAAAAGTTCATACAATACTTTGCCAATTAAAATGAAAGTAAAATGAGGTTCTCAATCCCCTAATTATATCATAACAAATCAAGACATGGATAGTTTCATGGGCAAACAATCATACAACTAAAACTGAGGATTTTCACTGAGCCAATCGATTAGGCAATCGATTGGGGTGAAGGATTTTGATGAAGACAGAATCCTGGGCTTAATTCAATCGATTGGGAAATCGATTGAGGGAGTACTGAGCCCTAGATTTTTAAGCCAATCAATTTCCAAATCGATTTGGTCGAATATGGATGAGTCCCTGACTTAAGGCCAATCGATTGCTAAATCGATTTCTTAAACGATTTCGAAAAACTGATTACAAAATCGATTGGCCAATCGATTTTGTTACTTTAGCCAAGTCTCTGTTAACCTATCAAATCGATTGGGAAATCGATTTCCCTGATCGTTTTTCCAAAAATTCATGCATTTACTCAAGTCATTCCTAATCAAGTTCACAACCTAACACTTAGCAATTCCTACGCGATTACCACGACAATTGGGATCTCGATAACCATCATACTTACACACAACAATCAACACATAACACTTAGCATTTTCAACACAATTAATACAACATCATGGATTTCGAAATGGTATTGCAATCAAACATGTTATCACCAAATTCCAAAACATAACACTTAGCATTTATAACACATTACTACACAACAAAAATGAACCAACAGTTCACAAATCAACAGGGTGTAGTCTCTTGCGGACAAACACAATTCCCTCAGGAACGTAAGTCGTAAACGTACTACCTATCACGGGTCCGTACTATTTACCGAGGTGCCACCCATCTCGGGTCTGCACAACTTACCAAACGTAAATCGTCAACGTACTGCCTATCACAAGCCCGTACCGTTTACCAAGGTGCCACCCATCCCGGGTCAGCACGATTTACCGAAACACACATAAATAAACGAAACATTAAGAGATTCCCCATTCTTAATTCTCATTTAACTTAACGATTTTCAAGACAAAACATTCAGTAAATAAGTCATTAAGAGATTCCCCATTCTTAATTCTCATTTAACTTAACGATTTTCAAGACAAAACATTCAGTAAATAAGTCATTAAGAGATTCCCCATTCTTAATTCTCATTTAACTTAACGATTTTCAAGACAAAACATTCAGTAAATAAGTCATTAAGAGATTCCCCATTCTTAATTCTCATTTAACTTAACGATTTTCAAGACAAAACATTCAGTAAATAAGTCATTAAGAGATTCCCCATTCTTAATTCTCATTTAACTTAACGATTTTCAAGACAAAACATTCAGTAAATAAGTCATTAAGAGATTCCCCATTCTTAATTCTCATTTAACTTAACGATTTTCAAGACAAAACATTCAGTAAATAAGTCATTAAGAGATTCCCCATTCTTAATTCTCATTTAACTTAACGATTTTCAAGACAAAACATTCAGTAAATAAGTCATTAAGAGATTCCCCATTCTTAATTCTCATTTAACTTAACGATTTTCAAGACAAAACATTCAGTAAATAAGTCATTAAGAGATTCCCCATTCTTAATTCTCATTTAACTTAACGATTTTCAAGACAAAACATTCAGTAAATAAGTCATTAAGAGATTCCCCATTCTTAATACTCATTTAACTTAATGGTTTTCAAATTCCACACAACGCAAACTCAAACAAATTCTCACATCAAAACATATCAATGCATTTATTCGCAAATCCAACCATACACATATCAAATTTCATCAATATCAATTAAGAGCATGTCAAAAACAACGAACACAAATCGACACAATCCACTACTCAAAACACACAAGTTTCATTTACTCAAAATCTTACATACGTGAGGTAAATTCATTTTTCCCAAAACAATACTCCAATCCTAACAAAATTCGTTTCCACACAACCACAGATAAGGCCCTAGATGCAAACTAAAAGTTTGGAAGGAGCCCTTACCTTAACGTTAGCTCTAACGTACGATTACAGCACCGTGAGTAAATTCGGTAAGATCTTCGCTCGCAACGTCGCCTCCAAATTGGTCCCCTAGCACCGTGGCGTGGTAGTGAGCAACTTTCCCTTCTAACTCTTCGCGAAATGAAGCTTGGATCTAGAAGAAACGGAGGGGTTTGTGTTTGAATCTCAAATACCGTTTTTCTTCGTTTTTGAATCAAAGAGGAAGAGTGGAGTTGCGAAATCCTTGTTCTAACACTCACCCAACCTTGGGTTACTAGTCTTGAAGAAAAGAAAGCAACGAAAATGAAAATGGGAGAAGGAGGGAAAATGGGTCGCGCACGCAGGGAGAGGAAGAAGATGAAGTTTTGGATTTTCTTTCCTTCCTTTTTCCTTTCTTTGTTTTTCCTTCCTTTCTATTTCCTTCTTTCCTTTATATAACCTTTTCTTTTCCTTTTCCTTCCTTCTAATTTCCTTTCTTTCTATTCTCTGTGTGGCATTTGATATTATTGTGATATTTGATTTAATTTCGTTAAATGTGTGGCATTTGATATTATTGTGATATTTGATTTAATTTCGTTAAATGTGTGGCATTTGATATTATTGTGATATTTGATTTAATTTCGTTAAATGTGTGGCATTTGATATTATTGTGATATTTGATTTAATTTCGTTAAATGTGTGGCATTTGATATTATTGTGATATTTGATTTAATTTCGTTAAATGTGTGGCATTTGATATTATTGTGATATTTGATTTAATTTCGTTAAATGTGTGACATTTGATATTATTGTGATTTTTGATTTAATTTCGTTAAATGTGTGACATTTGATATTATTGTGATTTTTGATTTAATTTCGTTAAATGTGTGGCATTTGATATTATTGTGATATTTGATTTAATTTCGTTAAATGTGTGGCATTTGATATTATTGTGATATTTGATTTAATTTCGTTAAATGTGTGGCATTTGATATTATTGTGATATTTGATTTAATTTCGTTAAATGTGTGGCATTTGATATTATTGTGATATTTGATTTAATTTCGTTAAATGTGTGGCATTTGATATTATTGTGATATTTGATTTAATTTCGTTAAATGTGTGGCATTTGATATTATTGTGATATTTGATTTAATTTCGTTAAATGTGTGGCATTTGATATTATTGTGATATTTGATTTAATTTCGTTAAATGTGTGGCATTTGATATTATTGTGATATTTGATTTAATTTCTTTAAATGTGTGGTGTGTGATATTATTGTGATATTGGTTGTTGAATTAATTTTATGCATATGTTTGATTAGATGAGTTTAAATGATGTTATAATAAAAATAGATGTGTTGTGATAATTATATGTAATGATGATAATGTATGATTAATAATGGTGATGTGATAAATTTGTGATGAATATATGTGTTGTTGTATGATTGATGATAGTGATTCTATAAATTGTGATGAGTTTATGTGATGATGATGATGATGTGTGATTAATTATAGTGATGTTATAAATTGTGATGAGAATATTGTGATTTCAATTTGTGTCTGAGATGACGGTATTAATGGAGTATCATATACCAACGAGGGGAGAAAATAAATATTGTGAATTTGTGAAGTGGAGATTATTTTGTCATCATATAGGTAGGGCCTGACAAGCCTAGTGATTCCCGGGGAGTACAACTGAATGAGCCTGATCGTGGCGGTCTGCTGTTGAGCCTTAAGGCAAGATTGTTAGACCTTGGAGGTATTCAGGTGGGGAATTCCTAGGTGATTTGGAGGTAGCACTCCAAATGTCGGGAGCTACCACGCAACACACGTTTACCTCGACTGTCACGTATATGTGTCTCGGGTTGAGTTGAGGGGATCTATGAGGACAGGGCCAATTTGAATTGTCCGTCCACCGGGATGGTGGCATAGTATCAAGCCTCCTAACCAAGTACTTCAGAGTTAGAATGGTACCACATTGTGAAGTAGAGTCTAAGCTCATGCATAGCATTGCATTTACTTGTGATTGTTTTGTGGTGATTGATGTGTTTCAAAAGTAATAATAATTACTCTTAGATGATTTGATGCATATTATAATGAGATGATTATCTTACTTGAGTGAATTTGATGTTATAATATGATACTATTTACTTAAATATTTTGATATATCGTAATGTGATTATGATACGGTCTATTATGATTGTTGCGTGTTCTTCTTACTTATATTATACTATTAACATGATTTTGAAACTCACCTCCTTCGTTGTTTGTGTTTGACTGGCTTGGCCCTGCGTTTGCGAAATCGCAGTTGTTACAGGTTAATAAGTCTTGAAGTTCAAGTTTGGGAGGAACCCCGCTCTGATAGGTGATACCGAGAATAAGGGTTGTAATTTGTATTTTACTTATTTATTTTGAAACGACTTTTGTATGAAAACCATATAAGTACTTGTAGGTTTTTAGAATTAAATCAAGTAATTATACTTAATTCAAGCTTATTGAGATTGCACTATGGAGTAAAGAAGTTAAAGTGTTCCTTTTGATTTTTGAGAAACGTGATATCCTAAATTAAAAGTTAAAGTTTTTATTTTCTTGGAAGCATGTTTTTATTTATCCGCTGCAAATTTTATAGAAATATGATATAAATTATTATATATTATTTTGGGGTTTAGGGTGTCACACCTGGCATAAAACTTAAAGACGATCATTTCTAACACCATTTGAGCAGTTTTATCAAGAATCATTGATGAATCTTTCTTGTAATTCTTCTCTAATCTCTATCTTTTCTATCTCTGTCATGAGTAACTAAACCCTATTTGTTAGAGATAAGTGTAGCAAGATGAAACCTTTATTTTTCTAATTTGATTTCTAGTTATATGAATGAGTTTATTGAATTATTTTTCTCATCTCTGTGCTTAATACTTTTTATTACTTGATCAACATTAAAATGTTCTACGATTCGTATTTCGAAACAAAACTGGACTTTACGAATGCTTGAGATGAGAAATTCATGAATTTGTAGTCTAGGGATTGATGCAGGACATGAAACCAATTAAATTAGTTGCAGAGGCAATAGTTTAAAAAGAGAATTCATGTACGGTAATGCTTAATTCTAATCTTACATCCACTAAGGAATTATGGGTTACTTTGGAATTAAATGTTCTATCACTAAGACATTAGGGCAAGAATAATAAAGAGAATTCGGTAATAATTCAATAAAGGAATTCAATAACTATGATCAAATTAGACACCAAGGTTGGATTCAAAGTGAAACTCATCTCTGATATTTTTCTTATTATAAAGGATCAATTTTATTACCATTGTTAATTTAAATATTATTTCAATCAATTTGAGAATTTTGGTTAAGTATTAGTAATTAAATATAATTCAATAGTAAAATGTAATCCTTGAGTTCGACACTCGGTACTACCATTTTAGTATTACTTCCAACAATTCAGTACACTTGTTAAAACGATATCAAGTTTTTGGCGACGTTGCCGGGGATTGCCATATCACTATTGAGTATAATTTATTTATTTAATTGAATGTTTTTGTTCGAAAATAATATTTTTGATTTTATTTTATTTTTAATTTAAAAAAAATGTTTTAAAACTATTTTATTCTTACTTAATTATTTATTTTTCTTTATTTTAAAATTGTTCCTTACTCACAATTTGTCTAACCTTTTATGCGAGACCAGTCCTCAGCTGAACTTTTCTTTGATCCAGAAATCGATAAAAATGCGAAAGCAAATCGAAAAGTGGTTTGAGAAAGGAGACAAAGGGAAAAACAATTAATAGTAGAAGAAGAGGATTTGGGGGATTTCTTCATAATTGCGGAAATGGCTGATCCACCACCACCTTAACGCACCCTCGAAGAGCATGGGAATCGAAATAGAAACCGTGCTCGATTGGCTATCCATAATCCACCGGTTATAGTCAACAAGTTTGAAATGAGCCTCGCTCTACACCGAGAATTAAAGGAGATTCATTTTTCCAGTAAACATAACGAAGACGTCATTAGACACCTCACGAACTTCTATGAATTATGTGAAATAGTGAAAGTGGATGATTGTTTTGAAAAAGGCATGATGTGGAAACTATTTCCATTTTTATTGAAAGATGATGTTAAGAAGTGGCTTAATTCCTTGTGTAACACCCCGATTTTTGACAGCGCGGGTGTATTTTTTTTTAAAAAAAACAAAGAAATAAAACAAAGAAATACTTTTGGATAAATATTTTAGTCGTAACATAACGACAAAGTCAACAAATATTTACATGCAGCGGAATAATTTTTGAAATAAAAATCCAAAGTGTTCGAACATCAAAATACACCGGGGCTATGAGGCTTATCAGACATAGCTCATACCCCTGGGGTATTCTCGACAGACCTGTATAAAAGCACTACCCCAAGAATTTTAACTCCCCCTTCACGTCACATCAAAAAGTAGTACATGTACCAATCAAAATAAAAGTCATCAATTATTTTAAGCATAGATACAATCTTCCAAAATGAAATAAATACAATTACAAAAGAAACTCATCTAGTCCTTATACAACCACCTAATCTGATCATGCTACAAAACTACACAACCCGGGTGATCTCCACGCTCCCCGCAAGATCCTCCTGACACAACTTCGGTCAGGTATGACTAAATACTTTTCCATCTCCAGGGTACTAACCGGTAGGATGATCCTGGTTCTTATCTGAGGGCAAAGCCCAGATTTCCACAATAATTGTAAAGGTCACCAACCGAAATTAACAAATATCACATAGCAAAATTCTTAGATTTTCAAATGCTCAAAAGAACCTTTCGTCTTAGCATACTCCTCGAAAGGGTTTTCATATGTCCAAAATGCATAAACAATGTTGAAAAATGAAGTTTTGACAACCTGCATTGTCGTAGCCGAATACAATTGAGAAAATGCAGATTTTCAATTCTAAAATGGCTCTGAATCAATCAACACTTCAAACATTAATATTATCAATTATGAACACATAATTAACACCAAATTAATCTCCACAAATTCACACCTCAATCACACATCAAATATTCATTAAATCAATTATGAACACATAAATACATCAAAACTTAATCAACCCAACTTCACACCTCAAAGCAATTACGACAAATCACAACAACAACCGAATATGTATATACAATCATCATAGTATAACAAACATGACTCGCGTGCCAAGCACCCCAATGCAATGCGTATATGCCAAAATGCATGATTCTGGAATTTCAAACCAAAACCCTCCTCGAGGGGCGTAAATCATAATTGTACAACCTCTCACGACCAGTACTAATTACCGAGGTGCAATCTCTCACGGATCAGCATGATTTACTAGCGTGCAGTCTCTCACAGACCAGCACGACATACAAGAGTGCAGTCGCTCACAGACCAGCACAATTTTCTAGAGTGCAATCGCTCACAGATCAGCACATTCTAGAGTGCAATCTCTCACAGATCAGCACGACGCGACAATCCCCGCAAGGATAAGATGAACCAACAATTCACATGGCATCATCCCGTGGCCCATCACGGTCACCACTATCACCATGGCCCCATCGCGGTCACCATGTACTACGAAATGCATGAGCATACTCTAACTCTTTTCACCATAATCATTAAGTAAATGCAGCTATTAAAAGATTCCCCATTTTTAATACTCATTTAACACTAATGATTTTCCA
>NC_021160.2:43385235-43402030 GCF_000331145.2 Cicer arietinum | reverse complement strand
AATCCACACATAAACTTCTTCTAAAAAAATTCATAATATTAATTATGAACACATTAATTTCACCAAACATGAATCACCAAAATTTTCAAACATTAATCACCCATATTCAATCTCCAAAATTTTAAAAAATAAATCACCACAACAACATTAATATATCAGAGTTCTCTCCACCGCTAACTCGGTGCCAACGGTCTCGATTCCTTTTCGAGACTCAAGGAGCTAACTACATAAACATAAATATTTATAACAATTTGTTCACAATAAAATTAATCCACACACAACAAAATTCCTAAAATTAAATCTTTCTCACACACCAAACTTTTAAAACCAAATAATCTATATTATTTAGTTAAAACTAAAAAAATAAATATTGTCCAAATTTCACATACACATACTCGACTATTAAAGCACCGAAATTTTTGAGTTAATAAAATACTCTAAATCTATTTTTTTTTCTTTTTAAACTCAATCAAAGAGTAATTAAAAGAGTAACATTTTAAACTCTAACGATTGTTAATTTCAATATATCTTTTTGCTCAAACTCTTTAACTTAGTTAAAATTTGAATTTTTTCACAACTTTAACAACTCTAAATTTTTCGTAAAATTTCAACTTCAGTTCAAACTCATTTATTTGAAAATAACTCATTACGTAACTCAAACACATCAAATTTAATTACCGCCAATTCACACCAAATTCAATCAATTCAATTCCACAACACATATATAGCACCTCAATTAAATTTCAACAATTCAAACATAACTCACCCAATTTCAAAACTCCATATTTTTACACATAAACCACCAAATTTCATCAATTCAATTTCTACAAAATCCACAAATAAATCACATCTAAAAAATTCATAATAATAATTATGAACATATAAATCACACCAAACTTGAATCACCATAAACCACACCTCAAATTTAAATTCCACTAAATTACTCATAATCACATTAAATTAATTTTTCACAAAATCACACCTCAAATACATCAAATTTCTTTTCCACAAAATCGCAATTAATGTCCTAAATGCAAACTAAAAGTTTGGAAGGAGCCATTACCTTAAAGGTAGCTTTAACAAGCGATTACGACACCGCGATTAATTCCGGTAAAATTTTAGTTCACGTCGTCATTTCCAAAGTTGGCTCACAAGCACCGTAGCGTGGAAATGAACAACTTTCCCTTCTGTCACTTCTCGAAAGAAAGCTTAGAAGTCGAAGAAAACTAATAGTTTGTGTTGGTGGGTTTTTGAAAAAAGCCACACTTTGCTTGTTTTGTTGTTGAAATAGAAGAGGAGAAGAAAGAAAGAAGATGGAAGGCGGACGTGAAAGGCTACAGGGCAAAATGTTCTCTTCCTTTCTTTGCCTTTTATACACACATATATAATAATAATAATAATAATAATAATAATAATAATAATAATAATAATAATAATAATAATAATAATAATAATAATAATAATAATAATAATAATAATAAATATCTAAACAAATATCTAGATATTTACAAATATCTAGATATTTTTATAAAAATCATCATTATGTCTGTCACCTCACATCACAAACCACATTTTCAGAAAAATATCTACAATCGCCGTAATTCAATTGGCAAATGAATTTTTCTGAAAAATGCTGCATCTCAGAAATTTTTTTCTTCGACAAAAGATTCACCATAATTAAATAAAATTATTCATCGATGAATAATTTTAATCGGGTTTCCAAAAAGATAGTTTTAGCATTTAACTCACAAAATGCCATAAAATTGGCAAAAAAGCCTAAAAATTCTACACAAAGTTCCCCAAAATACATAAATTAGAATTTAAAATTAAGGGTCTTACACCTTGCCTGTCGGTAGCATCACCACACGGGTGACCTTGAAGATAAGTTCTTTGAACAATACTTTCCCCCAGCTGTGTTTGTTAGAAAGAGGCAAGATATTTCCAATTACAAACAGAAAGAATGAGAATCTCTTCGTGACACTTACAAGAGGTTCAATAGTTTACTGGCAGGATGCGATAATCATGCTTATGACGACATTGCTCAAATGCAAATATTCTGTAATGGTTTGAAGCCCTAGCACTAGAATTATGTTGGATGCTACAACAGGCGGTTCTTTGAATTACAAAACGCATCAAAAACACTAAAAATTATTAAATCATGGCGTCAAATGAACAAATTATGTTGTATGACAAAGGTGGTGGATCAGCAAGTGGTATACTGGAATTGAATGTCATGGATGATGGGTTAGCTCAAGGCAGGTTGCTCTCAAGATAGATAGAAGATGTTATCGCCGCTGAGATAAAGAAGGGGATGGCAGCTCTAAAAATACAACCCCAAGTGGCCCATGTCAAATTATTGAAACATACTAGTTGGGACATTTGTGGGGGAGCACAAAAAAATGGAGCGTGTGAAGCACCAGATGAAGATGATACAAAAGAACTAGAAGATGTGAATTTTTTTGGTAATAACGGGAAGCAGAACAATCCCTACTCTAGTACGTACAACCATGGTTGGAGAAATCATCCAAATTTTTCTTGGAGAGATCACTAGGGTGGATCTCAGGGTCAACAAGGAGCTCAAGAAAATCAAGCTCCACCTCGAAAAGCTTCTTGGGAGAGTGATATTGAGAATTTAGTAACAAACACAAGTTCTTTCATTGAAGAGTAAAGAGCCATCCAGAAAAATCACTTTGCATCAATAAAGAATCTGGAGACCAAACTAGGTCAACTTGCTCAACAAATGGCAGAAAGAGCGCATGGAAATTTTCCTAGTTACACAGTTCTGAATCCGCGAAATAATGTCAATGCATTGACAACGAGGAGTGGCAAGGTAAGTGAACAAGTACCACCTAAAGCCAAACAGAGTTGAACTACTTCAACTTCAACCCACTCGGAGGAAATGGTCACCCCGACATCAGTTGAGGAGCACATTGCTCTTGAAAAGGAGGAAGAACATGTAGTACAGAGAAATGAGACACTGCCAAAACCAGAAATTCAACTTATGTTTCCTCAAAGATTAAAAAAGGAATAAACTGAAAAATAATTCGGTAAATTTCGTGATGTTTTTAAAAAATTGCAAATTAACATTCCTTTTGCAGAAGCACTAGAGTAGATGCCGACATACGCCAAGTTCATGAAGGAGATTCTGTTAAAGAAAAGAAAAATTGGTAGTGAAACAATGATGCTTACCGAAGATTGCAGTGCTATTCTACTGAGGAAGTTGTCACCTAAGCTCAAGGATCCTAGAAGCTTCTCTATTCCTTGCGCTATTGGGGATAGAACTTTTGGGAGAGCCATGTGTGATCTTGGGGCTAGTGTGAGTCTTATGCCCCTTTCCATATACAAAAGGTTAGGCATTGGAAGAGTCAAAGACAGACAACTGATGTTACAGTTTGCGGATGGTTCAATGAAACACCTATATTGGGTGGTGGAAGATGTGTTGGTCAAAGTAGAGAAGTTCATTTTTCTAGTGGATTTTGTGGTACTAGACATGGAGGAAAACAATGATATCCCCTTGATCTTGGGGAGACCATTCTTAGCAACAGGGAGAGCTATGATTGATGTGGCGGATGGCACCTTAACCCTTAAGGTAAATAAGGAAATAGTTACATTCAATATTCTAAAAGCCATAGAGCATTCAAACAAAAGAGAAGGGTGCAACGGAATTGAGATTTTCAATTCGATAGTCGATGAAGAAGTTGAACATCAAGGACCCATTCTTTCATTAGAAAGAGTGTTATGCCTACCCCCAAGATGTTGTTAAATATAGTGAAGATACAAAAGTAAAAGATGTGTTATTCATGTTAGAAGCATCACTATCCCACTCCCCCTGCTTCCATACTACATGGGAGAAGTTGAAAGAGAATGCAGATGAATATGTAGAGAAAAAGAAAGATGCGTCACTGGTTGAACTCAAGCAATTGCCACCTGACTTGAAATATGTACCCCTTGGTGAGAAAGATGATGTGTTCTTTGTGTCATATAATACACTTTGACAATGGTTGAGGCGTCAAACTAATGACTTTAAAGAAGCGCTTCGTGGGAGGCAACCTATTGATAGAGGTAACTTTTATTTTTGCAATCTTATTATTATTATTTTTTTTTAATTTGTTTCTTTTCAATTGTGTGTAAATGTGCACTATGATAAAGATTTTTTAACAACTTGAAGTTAGTCTTAAACTATTTATTTCAGATTTTGAAATTTAAACTCTATTTCTTTGCTTATATCATTGCTCAATTTGATAAGTTTCACTAATGAATGCATTGCTGATTACTTCTTGGTTGTTAAAGTCTCACTTGCCATTTTTTTTTTAAAAAACTAAATGAAATTTGTAGTGGCATGTTTAGCATCATTTAGATAGTTCATACTCTTTCTTATTATTCTAGTTGTAGATTTTGAGCCTAAACACTTTAATACTTTGTTGTGTGATTATCCAGACATGTGTTATCCCTTCAGAACTTGCACTAATTTTGACTTGCATCACTTGTAATTTATGCATACACTAAGGCAATTTTGTTTGGTCGTTTGAGCATTTCTAACTACCATATGCAAATTTTATCATTTGCTAGCCTCTTTTGGCCTTACCCTTTTATTTTGGTGCCTAGCCACATTGCAAGCCAAAAACCTGACTTTAATTAAATCACCTTACTTGGAGTTAGTAGAAAAAAAATTATCATCTTGGTAAAGTTCTAAGTTTGGGGTTGCTCATGGAATAACAACCTTTTAAGTTTGGGGTGGTGGTTCTCACAAAAAGAAGAAAAAAAATCAGTTTGTGTACTTTGATAAATAATACCTTCTTGGTTCTTTTGTGAATGTTTGAGAATCTCCACAATGAAAAGGTGAAGAAAAATAAAAAGTGGTAGAATAATTTGAAAATGTATGCCTAACTTCAAATAGTAAAGCCTACTATCCCAAAAAGCCCTACCCTTACCTAAGCCTCATTACAACCCGAAAGTCCTCTAAAAGTGTATGTGTTTGCTGCATTGTGATTGCTAACTAGAATTTTTTCAAGCCTATGGTAGCGTGATGTATGTTCTAGGATTTGAGTGATAAATTCATAACCCTTGCTAAACACTTGAGAGAAATTTTGGTGAGATTGTGTGAAGAGATAGTTGAACTTGGTGAATGAATGCTAAAGTATACAAATTGTGTTTTTTTTTTTTTTTATAAGCAACCGTGGAGCATGATGAATGTTTTGTAGTAGCAATAACTTTGAGAATTGAGTTTGATTTGATTTGAGAAATTGAGTTTAAGTTTGATTTTAACTATACCAAATCTAAAATTAATTGTTGCTTGGGGACAAGAAATATATTAAGTTTGGGGTTGTGACGACTCTTCATCATATGCATATTTTTCATTGTTTTTAGTCTTATTTATCTTTTATTCATTAGTTAATTTAAGGAGTTATTTGATATATTTTGTTAATTTTATTTCTTTAATTTAATAAAATGTTTATGTTCTTATTTCCTTGATTAACTAGAGATTTTTCAGAGTTTTGCGTTGTTACTTTGTTTTAATGCAGTGCTGAATTTGGTAACAAATCAACATGACCTATGTAGAGTATTTCAGCCATATCTGGAGTTGTAGATCTCCAATTTGAGTCACAACAAGTGCAAACAAACGCTAGGATCCATATCTACAACTTTTATGAGGACACCAGAACCCAATTCAGACTCAAAAGAGGAGAAAAAGGAAGCAACCTTCAAACAGAAGAAGTTGTGCGCCTGAAGCCCAACAGCCGCGCCTGAGGCGCATTTTCAGTCTAAAGCATTTGTCGGGACGCGCTTGAAGCGCAAAGGCTGCGCCTAGGGTGCGTGGCATGCGACAACATTCATTAAAATGCATTTTTTTTCACTTTCTAGGGATCTTTTTGACTATTGGGAAGTTGGGAGACTTGTGCCAAATCATAGAAACTCAAAGATGATCGTTTCTAACACCATTGAAGTAGTTTTATCAATAATCATTAATGAATCTTTCTTGTAATTATTCTCTAATCTCTATCTTTTCTGTCTCTGTCAAGAGTAACTAAACCCTATTTGTTAGGGATGAGTGTTACAAGATGAAACCCTTATTTTTCTGATTTGATTTCTAGTTATATGAATGTGTTTATTGAATTATTTTTCTCATCTTTGTGCTTAATGCTTTTTATTGCTTGATCAACATTAAAATGTTCTACGGTTCGTATTTTGAAACGGAAGTGGACTTTACGAATGCTTGAGATGAGAAATTCGTGAATTTGTAGTCTAAGGATATATCTAGGTCATGAAACCAATTAAATTAGTTGCAGAGGCAATAGTTTAAAAACATAGTTCATGTATGGTAATGCTTACTTCTAATCAGAAATCCACGAAGGAATTATGAGTTACTTTGGAATTAAAGGTTCTCTCACTAAGACATTAGGGCAAAAGTAATAAAGAGAATTTGATAATAATTCAATAAAGGAATTCAATAACTTGAATCAAATTAGACACCAAGGTTGGATTCGAAGTGAAACTCATCTATGATATTTTTCTTATTATAAAAGATCAATTTTATTACTGTTGTTAATTTTAAATATTATTTCAATCAATTTGGAACTTTTTATTTAATAATAGTAATTAAATATAATTCAATAGTAAAACGCAATCCTTGAGTTCGACACTCGGTACTACCGTTTTATTATTACTTGCAACGATTCAATACACTTCCTGAAACACTATCAAACAACGTTGTGCTTACAACAGTCCCACAACATAGGCAGTGTCAGGTCAATTACAGTCAGTGGCATACTTGAGGCTTCCAATGATGCTCGCATATTTAGTTTGTCTAACACCTTCACTAGTGTTCTTGAAAAGATTCACACTTAGATCATATGGTGCGCAAGCAGGTTTACAATCAAAGTATTTATATTTCTTTAGGATTATTTCAACATAGTGAAACAAATCTAAAGAAATTCCATTTTATGACCTAGTAATCTTGATTTCAAGGATTACATTATCTTCTCCAAGGTCTTTCATATCAAAGTTGTTACACAACAATGATTTCATAAAATTTACAGCATGAATGTTTGAATCAAATATGAGTAAGTCGTCTACATAGAGACATATGATAGTGCAAATGTCATTTTCAGATTTGTAATAACTACATCTATCACTTTCGTTCACTTTAAACTCATCCTATATAATCAAGTTATCAAAATTTTCATGTCATTTCTTAGAAGCTTGTTTAAGACCATACATAGACTTATCTAACTTACAGACCTTGTCTTCTTTTCCATGAATTACAAAACCTTCAGTTTGTTCCATATAGATTTATTCTTCTAGGTCACCATTTAAAAAAGTTGTTTTGACATCCATCTGGTGTATCACCAGGTTATGAATAGCCACAAGTGATATGAATACTCTATTGGATGTTATTCTAGTGACTAGTGAAAAAGTGTCGAAGAAATCTATATTTTTTCTTTTTCTAAAACCTTTGTCTACAAGGTGTGTCGTGTATTTATCAATCATTCCATTGGGTTTTAGTTGCTTTTTCAATATTCATTTACAACCTATTGATTTGCAACGATGAGACAAGTCTATAAAATATCAGGCCATGTTAGATTCTAGAGAATCCATTTCATCTTTTATTGCTTCTTGCAATAAATCTGCATCCAAAGATGACAATGTTGATTATTATGACCTCGAAATAATCAGAATATATCAGTCTTTAACAAATTAAAGCAATATAGAAAATTGAATACGTCTAGCATACAATTAAGATCGAACATACAATCATACGATGCAAGATTTATTCAGATTCATACACAGCGGAATTATAAAGCGACATACAAGATTAACAATTAAAAGTAAAAGGATAAGGGATAGAATGCACCAAGGTTTATCCTGGTTCAGTTGTCAATAAGACAACCTACATCCAGTCCTGACAATCCAACTGGATTTCAGCTTTTTCTTCAATAGAAAGAATTGAGACTTGTTTACAGATTGTCCAGTTTCCTCGAAACCTATCTATCTAACTCAATCTCTTTCCTATTACTTAACCCCTTGATCCTTGCAGTCACTCGGCAGACTCACACAAAATCAAGTACGGCTCCTTCTTGATGAGGCCTCTCACCCAAGAAGATCGCCACCAGTTTCTAGCTGGATTTTCCGCAGTCATTTCTTTACAGAGTATTTGTTACAAACAAAATAAAAGAAGTACAAAATTTGTCTTCAATCTTGATCAATGTATCTCACACGAATCTGGTTGTTCAATGATTGTTTAGGAGATCATTGTCTTTTCTCTCAAGAATACTTTTTCAGCTCTCTCAATGATTATGGATATTCTTTTGATCTTGATATGAAAAAGGCAATATCAGAAGTTTAACAAAGTGTTCTTAAGAGTTCTTCAGTGTTCTGAAGTATATTCAAGTGTTCAAAAGTATTCTGATGTGTTATTGAGAGAATGATTGAAAACTGTTTATATAGTTTTTGAAAAACAACTAATAAATCGATTTACCAATCGATTCATTAAAGTGATAAAACAGGCCTAATCAATTTGTCAATCGATTATCGCAAGTCTTGTTTTTCTTGAATCTTGAAACTATACAAACCAATCGATTCTTTTAAAAACACTTTTCAGTAAATTATGTGCAGACTTATATGCATCGATTGCATAATCGATGTCAGGTGTTTTGTTTCAATAATAAAGTCACACCAATCGATTACTTAATCAATTTACTAAGTCACCTAATCGGTTCACAAATATACATAATCGATTTGGCCACAAACTGAGAGTTCACTGTGATTTCAAAATATTTGTTTCAATCGATTTGCCAATCGATTGTGTTTAAAACAGTGACTTAGCTATTTTCATGTTAATCGGAGTGCCAATCGATTTGGTAGTATTTGCCTGAAAAGTTCTTACTAGATGTTTAGTTCAATCGATTGCCCAATCGATTGATACCAAACTTAACATGATTGAAATTCTCACAATAGATTGTCCAATCGATTGTGTTTGTCACAGGTCAAGTTATTTTTGAAATATTATTTAAGCAATCGATTTGCCAATCGATTAGCCTAGAAAATGGATTGTCCCTGTGACTTTCCCAATTGATTTCCCAATCGAATTGTTTCAATCAGCTTTTACTTTGTGATGTGCAGAATCGATTTGCCAATCGATTAGCCTGTAAAACAGGTTGCCACTGACTTGTGCAGTTTTTATTTCTAATTGTGCCAGTCGATTGCCTAATCGATTGTGTAACCACAAACAATATGTTTCCTTACAACCCTTTTTATGAAATCGATTTACTCAGTGAATATTCAACTTTTGTTGATTTCTTGAGTTCCAAGCAATTTGTCTCAAGTGTGTAGGGTTGAGTTGTTGTTCCTGAAATCTTGCTCAGTTAAAATGTTAGATTTATCATATGATGTATGAACATTCTATGTTTGTTAATTATGTCAAAATTAGAATTAAAAGGACTAAAGTCCAACAGACAAAACTTCTTAAAGATTTGCATGATTCTCTTCTAAGGTATAGGTCGTATAATGGGGTCCATAATCTTTAGCAACTCTGACTCTCTTACTTCTTCGAGTTTCTATTACACCTTGTTTGTTGCTTTCAATGCTTCTTGTCACGAGAACATGACTTGGTTTGTTGCCCCCATTATTTCTCGAATTGGAAGGGAAATTATTTTCATAGAAGTCAACATCATTTGGCTCTATGATCACTTTTGCATTTAGGTAATAACGCTTGGTTCTTTACTACATACCCAATGAATACACATTCATAGTGTCTACTGGGGAGTTTAATTCGCTTGCGATCGAGGATTTTGACATAAGTCATACAACCCCAAGTTTGAAAATAAGTTCAGTTGTCTTTTCTTCATTATCTCATAAGGAGATGTTTTGTTTTTTAAATTTAGGAACTCTATTCAAAACATAGCAAATAAGCAATATATTATATGTACACCAATGAGATGCAACACTAGAGTTAAGCACACTAGCAACAACTAGTTCAATAAGTGTTTTATTCATTCACTTCAAGCAATTATGGTGCAGTTGTTCCATGTATAATTTCCAGACAATTTATAAAACTTATTAGACAAACTAAAATCATACTTGCAACATCTTAATCTTTCTACTAAATTGATTTTCAATTTAGTTATAAATATCCTCAACATTGCAAGCGTTTCACTTTTATTTTACATTTCTTGTTAATGTCTCATCAAGTTCACATATTTCAAAGTGTAATAAATCTAAAGACTTAGATTCTCTAACTACAAATTTATGTGAACTCTTTGTTATTTTAGCTTGACTACAAAAATCATATTTTTCAAAATCATTTAAAAATAACTTTAGAATTAAACCTAAGTTACTTAAATTTGAAATCAAATGTGTTCACATCACATAGTCTAGCATGTCAAAAATTAAAATCACATAACATGTAAGCATAAAGAGACATTTTATTGATTTCAACATTCAAACAGAATGAGACATATTAAATTTCAACATTTAATTTAAATATGTTAGGAGTGATGTACATTAATAGATGATCTCATGAGTTATCTTCTGAATTTTACGAGAATGAGCCTCCACGGATCTACCATCGATCAACTGATACTCTGGGTAGCAGCTCACAACATACTTATTTAGAGCATCTCAAACATTTCTAGCAGTACTGATGAAACTGTAGTATTTATACAGATCATCAGCAAGTCCATTAAGAATATAATTCTTATCATTATTTTTCATGGTTTAATTCTCCAGCTTTCCTATCCTTTTCTATTTACTTCATACTGAAACAATTTATTGAAATCAGAGGCAACATAACCAAATCCATAACTCTCTTAAGTTGACATGGCAGAAAAAAAATGTCTTAAAATTGTTATTTTTGAGTTTCAAAAAACTATTTAAAAATCACAATTTATGCCACCGAAGATATTACTAGGTTGAGTCGCGGACTAGGCCGCTCTCTTTAAGACGTTCGGCGGCACTGCCCAAATTGTGCAAGACAGACTATCAACCACGAAGTCTTCAGGATAAAACAACCCAGATTCACTATATCGGAGTTTCACTGCACCGTAGAAAACCGTTCTAGAATTACACCCTCAATATGGCGGTTAAAGTCACTCTCAATATGACGATTATAGTCACTTGCAATATGGTACTATGACCACTCATAACTACGACATAACAACCGCTCTAAAAATCAAAGGAATTACAGCATAACAACCGCTCTAAAAACCGAAGGGGCAACGGTACAAAATATGACACTCTAAACCCAAATTGAAATAAAAAAAAAAAATTCACTAGTTTTGAAAGAGATTCGCAAAGGTTCCAAAATAGAGTATAAAAATTTTCTTTTAAACTTTAAGGTTCAGGACGTCACATTCACACTTACACAAAATGCTTGCATAAAAATTTTCAAATAAAAATCAATTTAATATCGAATATAGTTGAGGTTTATTAAATAAATATTTTTGACATAAAAGCGAGTTCTAAACTTAGAGACAATTAATTTTTACCTCTGATTAGAAGATAAAAATAACACCATTGATCGATCGAATTTACAAAAATCTAAATTAGTTCATAACTCAACAAAATACGACAAATTACTCTCACCCAGTATCACCTATCAGAGCGTGGATCACCAAACGATAATCTGAAATAACTGCACTTTCGAAAGCACCAAACACAAGCAACGAGGGGTGAGCTTCGAAAACATGTAATAGTATAAATAATTGAGAAGAATACGTAAAATATGTTAAACACTATAGCATATCAAATCACAATCACCAAGAATAATCAAGGTAAAACATTGATACAATCCACGACATCAAGTAAGTAAACAAACAAATCAAGTAATGTTATGCATGCTCTTATACACTAGACTCCTCCTCTTTCTTTGGTACCATTCTATCTCTGAAGTATTTGGTTAGGAGACTTGATACTATGCCACCACACAAGTGGACGGACAATTCAATTTGACCATGCCCTCAAAGATCCCCTCAACTCAACCCGAGACACATATACGTGACAGTCGAGGTAAACATGTGTTGCATGGTAGCTCCCGACATTTGGAATGCTACCTCCAAGTCACCTAGGAGTTCCCCACTCGAATACCTCCAAAGTCTAACAATCTTTGCCCTAAGGCTCAACAACAGACCGCCACGATTAGGCTCATTCAGTTGTACTTCCCTAGAATCACTAGGCTTGTCAGGCCCTACTTATATGATGACCAAATAATCTCCACTACAAAAGTTATCAACATCTATTTTCTCCCCTTGTTGGCCTAAGTTACTCACTTCATTAAGAGAATCATCATTAGTCAAATTCCTATAAAATTTTCTAATTCATATTTTAACCTCACAAAATTCAAGTTTACTCATTAGTCAATTATTACTCAAAAGGCTTCAGTTGTACGTAGCGAGCCTCGAATTAATTATGGGAAATACGGTTTTCCGATCATCTTGCTTAATTTACACTCATGAATTCGAACTCACTCTCACCCCATACCTTAATTTGACGCTTTCGCACGATACAAGGATCGAAACAATGTTCAGTAACCATGACATGTCGACAACACACAACGAACGAGTCCAAAAGCATTGACATCGATGGATTTGTAGAGTCCAAAACTTGGCATAAATTATTTTTCTCTTGTGTGGCTAATCTAAATTTTGAATAAATTCATCATAAATATATATATATATATATATATATTATTTTTTTAAGAATCAACACAACTCCAACATAATTTATTTCTCTGAAATAAGTCAACAATGATTCAAACATAAAATATTTCCTTTTATAAAATAAATCAACTTTAATTCCTTCACAATTTTCTTTCTTTCTAAAAGTCTAACTTTAAAAAATCAACAAACCTTGAATATTCGAGAGTTACTATTGTTAATATAATGAATTTTATACTATTTCAAAATCATGACGAATGTCCTCAATTGATTTCAAAGGAAATATAAAAACATTAATCATTCAGATACAATCATAAATACTTTCAAGTGATTTAAAATTAAAATCCAAGATTTAAAAACAGTTTTTTTTTAACTTATATATATATATATTTTCCTTCACTTTTTCAAGTAGTAGACATTTTATCATTTGACAATTTTTTTTGTACCATTATAAATCACTACTAAGTTCAAAAAATCTAAAACTCTAACATAAAATTAAAATCAATCATTTCAAACAAATATCTCAACACGCTCCCGATTCAATATTCACATCAGCCCCTCTAAACCAACATAACAAAGAATCCTTTTTTTTTTTCTTAAAAATGATACGTAGTAAAATATGGTGTAAATTTTCATCTATTTTTAATATTACATAAAATGAGTAATATATAATTATTGTTATTTTATAAATCAACAAAAATTCAACTCAATTTAATTTCTTTAAAATAATCAAAAGTAAATTCAAACAAAAGTTATTTACATTTTACAAAATAACTTAACATTAATTCCTTCAAATGTCATTTTTTTTTTAAATTATAAGGTCTAACGACTTCTAATATTCAAGAATTAATGTTATTAATAATATGAATTTCCTAATATTTCACAACTACTACTAACATTCTAAATTGATTTTATTAGCAAGATCAAAACTTTAATAAATGACGCTAAAAGTAAAGTCTATCAATCAATAGTTAGTATTACGTCCATTAAATTAATAATTTCAAAGATATAGCTAGTCAATTAAAAAATTATTAATAGCTATTCACCGTAACAAAGAGCAAATAATCAAATTTAGAAACACAAGCCACAAGTTCAATCAAAAGGTAATTAATGTAATCATGTCAACAATTCAAATTAACTCAAATCTTAACAAATACACAATACAACGAGAACAAGCAAATAGTTAACGGTTAACAATTATCTTCAAAAATAAGAGAATCCACAACAAAAAAAGAATAAACAAGAACTTAACCATTAACAATAATCTTTCAGGACTCATGTATTGCAATAGAAAAATACATACCACTTAACACAAGTATAATAGGTAAGCATTTTAACACTTAAATGGGAGCACGGGTGAAAACAATTGACTCAAGGTTGACAGTTCTAACTGACATATAACCTACTAAGTCTGATTGGACAAACCTGCTCTGATACCACTAATGTGACACCCTAAACTCCAAAATTATATATAATAATTCATACAAGAATTTTTAAAATTTTAATTCTCAGCGGATAAGGAAAATTTGTTTTCAAGGAAATAAAAACTTCTATAACTAATTTAGGATATCACAATTCTCAAAATGAAAAATAAACAATTTAAACTTTTTCCACTCATAAAACAATGCAATCTCCATAAACTTGATTTAACTATAATTTCTTAATTATAAAAGTTTACTTATACTTATAATATTTTCATCTAAAAAGTTTTTTCTAATTAAATAAATAAAAATACACTTATTACTCTCATTCCCAGTATCACCTATTAGAGCGGAGCTTCTCCCAAACCTGAACTTCAAGACTCAATAACCTGTAATAACTGCGATTTCGAACACAAACACAAGCCAGTCAAACACAAACAACAAAGGAGGTGAGTTTCATAATCATGTTAATAGTATAATATAAGTAAGAAGAACACACAAACAATCATAATAGACTGTATCATAATCACATTACGATATATCAAAATATTTAAGTAAATAGTATCATATTATAACATCAAAGTCACTCAAGTAAAATAATCATCTCATTATAATATGCATCAAATCATCTAAGAGTAATTATTATTACTTTTAAAACACATCAATCACCACAACACAATCACAAGGAAATGCAATGTTATGCATGAGCTTAGACTCTACTTCACAATGTAGTACCATTCTAACTCTGAAGTACTTGGTTAGGAGGCTTGATACTATGCCACCATTTTGGTGGACGGACAATTCAAATTGGTCTTGTCCTCATAGATCCCCTCAACTCAACCCGAGACACATATAAACGACAGTCCAGGTAAATGTGTGTTACATGGTAGCTCCCGACATTTGGAGGGCTACCTCCAAGTCACCTAGGAATTTGATAGCGTTTCAGCAAGTGTACTGAATCGTTCAAGTAATAATAAAATGGTAGTACCGAGTGTCGAACTCAAGGATTCCGTTATACTATTGAATTATATTTAGTTACTAAAATTGAACAAAAAGTTCCCAAGTTGATTGAAATAATATTTAAAATTGACAGCAGTAGTAAAATTGATCCTTTATAAATTGAGAAAAATGTCAGGGATGAGTTTCACTTTGAATCCAACCTTGGTGTCTAATTTGATCCTAGTTATTGAATTCCTTTATTGAATTATTACCGAATTCTCTTTATTATTCTTGCCTTAATGTCTTAGTGACAGAACCTTTAATTCCAAAGTAACCCCTAATTCCTTAGTAGATTTAAGATTAGAATTAAGCATTACCGTATAGAAATTCTCTTGTAAATTATTGCTTTGCAACTAATTTAATTGGTTTCATGACTTGCACCTATGTCTAGACTACAAATTCATGAATTTCTCATCTCAAGCATTCGTAAAGTCCACTTCCGTTTCAAAATACAAATCGTAGAACATTTTAATATTGATCAAGCAATAAAAAGCATTAAGCACAAAGATGAGAAAAATAATTCAACAAACTCATTCATATAACCAGAAATCAAATCATAAAAATAAGGGTTTCATCTTGTTACACTCATCCCTAACGAATAGGGTTTAGTTACTCATGACAGAGATAAAAAAGATAGAGATTGGAGAAGAATTACAAGAAGCATTCATGAATGATTCTTGATAAAACTACTCCAATGATGTTAGAAACGGCAGTCTTTGAGTTTCTATGTTAGGGCACAAGTCTCCCAACTTCCCAATAGTGAAAAAGATCCCTAAAATAGTAAAAATCTGTGTTTTTATGATTGCTGGTGCGGGTCGCCCGCCCAGGCGCGGAAAAACATGCTCCAGCGCGTTTGGGCAGTAGCAGATGCTAGAAAAAGCGCTTGGCTTGCGCTTGGGCGCGCTCGGGCACTCAGTATCTGCTGTCCAGCGTATATTGCATTTGTCGCCTCTTTCGAGTCTGAATTTGGTTATGGCGTCTTCATGAAAGTTGTAGCTATGGATCTTAGCGTTCATTTGCACTTGGTTTGACTCCAATTGGATATCTACAACTCCAGATATGGCTGAAATACTCTACATGTGTCATGTTGATTTCTCACAAAAATTCAGCACTGCACCAAAACACAACGCAATGTAAAATTACGAAAAATTCCTACTTAATCACTTAAATAAGATACAAAACATTTAATTAACTCAAAGAACAAAAATCAACCAAATATATCAAATAAATCCTTAATTTAACTAATAATTGAGGATAAATAAGACTAAAATAGTGGGAAAATATGCATATGATGAAAAGTCATCACAACCCCAAACTTAATCTATTGCTTGTCCCCAAGCAACAATTAATTTCATATTTGGTCCTGTTAAATGCACACTTAAATTCAATTTCTCAAATTACATCAAACACAAATTTCAAAGTTCTTGCTACTGCAAAACATTCATCATGCTCTATGGTTGTTTTCAAAAATACAAACAAGATTTGTACACCTTGGCATTCATTCATCAAATTCAACTCTCTCTTCACACAATCTCACCAAAATTTCTCTCAAGTGTTTAGAAAGGTTTATGAATTTATCACTCAAATCCTAAAACATGCATGACGCTACCATAGGCTAGAAAAAATTCTAGTTAGCAATCACAATGCAGTAAACACATACATTTTTGGAGGACTTTCGGGTTGTAATGGAGCTTGGGTAAGGGTAGGGCATTTTAGGATAGTAGG
>NC_021160.2:43311695-43384752 GCF_000331145.2 Cicer arietinum | reverse complement strand
TTTCTTTTTCTTTTTCTTTTTCTTTTTCTTTTTCTTCTTTTTTTTTTCTTTTTCTTCTTTTTTTTCTCTTTTTATTTCTTTTTGTGAGAATCACCACCCCAAACTTAAAAGGTTGCTATCCCATGAGCAACCTCAAACTTATAATTTTATCAAGACTTGAATTTTTTTTCTACCTAACTCCAAGTAAGATGATTTAATTAAAGTTGGGTGTTTTGCTTGTAATGTGGCTAGTAATCGAAATAAAAGGGCAAGGCTCAAAGGGGCTAGCAAAGGGTAAAATTTTCATAGGGTAGTTTAAAAGGCTCAAACAGAAATTTTAAGATTAAGTGCAAGTCAGTACAACTGTTTCATCATAGTACACATTTAGTGAAAGGAAGAAAAACATGAAGAAAAGAAAGTCAACATACACTGACATTAAACAAAGAAAACGAGAAAACGGAAAGAAACAGGACAAACAACAGAAAGAAAAAAAAGGAAAGAAAACTTCTCTCAGTTTAGTAGTTCAAGGATTCTCGTTTAGATCATCCGCTCATGTTCCGCTATGGTCGCCAGTATACCGGTGAGGTGCAAATAGATCATCATAAAACATGCCTCCTGGTGTCTATTGAGCGAAGGATGTACTTGCGACCTTAGTTTGTTTTGCTTTTTTGTTGGGTTGCCATTAGGTCCTGCAAAACAAGTATTCATACCCATCGTTCAAAATATTTCAAGTTAGAGATAATTAATTTAAGCATGGTCCCCTTTAGAAAAATAACAACTTAAGTGGCCCTGGGTTAGTCCAACAAAATTGTACATGATAATAGTGCGTATGCATTGCATGGCATTTTAACGAACAGTTGGAGTGCAGTACAAATTTCGTGGCCCTTAAGGTGCAGAAGTGGTTGTGCCATTTTAACAAACAGTTGGAGTGCAGTCATAAAACACATGAACAATTCACATATATGCAACATAATCACCCATTCAATCTCAGAAAATCAACATGCATGTATGAACAATTTCTAATACTAGCACCAATTCGAATGTAAAGAACCCACATGCATCAATGAACAAGAAAGAGTTGATATTAGAAATTGGGGAAACTTACTTGAGGATGAAAGAATGTTGGATAGGGGAGGAAAACTTACTTGAGATGATGGAGGAGGGTTTGGAGGGTGATAATGAAGAGGTGGATACTGACCTTTGATGATAATGGAGGAGGGTTTGGAGAGTGATAATGAAGAAGGGGAGTGTTGAATGAGAAGATAGGTGTTTTGAAGGACTTATAGCCGTGCAAAGCGCTTGGGCGCGCGTTGACAGTAACGAATGCTGGGAAAAAGCGCTTGGCTTGCGCTTGGGCGCGCTCGGGCGAACGTTGACAATAGAGAATTCTGAAAAACACGCTTGGCTTGCGCTTGGGCGCGCTTTGACAGTAGTAAATCCTGAAAAACGCGCTTGGCTTGCGCTTGGGCGCGCGTTGTGTCACTTGGAGTCGTACGAGAACTAAGAGAACTAGCAATTTGATTCCTTGCTCATACCAAACATCAAAACTAAGAGAACTAGCAATTTGAGACTAAAATTGGAACTAAATGAAGTAAAATAAATGTGAAATGCAATAAAAAAATACGGTGCAAAGGATATAAAATTGGGTTGCCTCCCAATAAGCGCTTATTTAAAGTCATTAGCTTGACGTCTCAACTATTTTCAAGGTGGTATATATGACAGGAAGAACACATCATCCTTCTCACCAAGAGATACATTTTTCAAGTGAGGTGGCAATTGTTTTTTCTCTACATATTCATCTTCATTCCTTTTCAACCCCTCCCATGTAGTGGGGAAACGGGGGGAGTAAGATGGTGATGCTTCTGGCATGGCTAAAACCTCTTTCACCTTCGGATCCTTACTTTCTTTAACAACATCTTGGGGTAGGCATAACACTTTTTCTAATGGCATAATGTGTCCTTGATGTTCACCTTCTTCATCGACTATCAAATTAAAAATCTCAATTCGGTTGCACCCTTCTCTTTCGTTTGAATGCTCCTTGGCTTTTAAAATATTGAATGTAACTGTTTCCTCATTTACCTTAAAGTTTAAGGTGCCATCTGCTACATCAATCATAGCTCGCCCTGTTGCTAAGAATGGTCTCCCCAAAATCAAAGGAATGTCATTGTCTTCCTCCATGTCTAGTACCACGAAATCCACTAGAAAAATGAACTTATCCACTTTAACCAACACATCTTCCACCACTCCATAAAGGTGTTTCATTGAGCGATCCGCAAATTGTAGCATCAGTTGTGTGTCTTTGACTTTTCCAATGCCCAATTTTTTGTATATGGAAAGGGGCATAAGACTTACACTAGCCCCAAGATCACACAGAGCCTTCCCAAAAGTTTTATTTCCAAAGGCACACGGGATTGAGAAGCTTCTAGTATCCTTGAGCTTCGGCGGAAGTTTTCTCTGTAGTATAGCACTACATGCTTCGGTTAGCATCACTGTTTCACCGCCGATTTTTCTTTTCTTCGATAGAATCTCCTTCATGAACTTACCGTATGTTGGCATCTGTTCTAGTGCCTCTACAAAAGGAATGTTAATTTGTAATTTTTTAAAAACATCAAGGAACTTACCGAATTGTTTTTTTGTTTCTTCCTTTTTTAACCTTTGAGGAAACGGAAGTCGAATTTCTGGTTTTGGCAGTGGTTCCCTTTTTTGTACCACATGTTCTTCCTCCTTTTCAAGAGTGGTGTGCTCTTCCACTAAGGTCGGTGTGACTGTTTCTTCTGAGTGGGTCGAGCTTGAAGTGCTTACACTTTGTTTGACTTTAAGTGGTACTTGTTCACTTACCTTGCCACTCCTTGTTGTCACGGCATTGACATAATTTCGTGGATTCGTAACTGTGTCACTAGGCAAATGTCCAGTCGTTCTTTGTGCCATTTGTTGAGCAAGTTGACCCACTTGAGTTTCCAGATTCTTTATGGATGCAGAGTGATTTTTCTGGATGGCTCTTGACTCTTCAATGAAAGAATTTGTGGTTGTCACTAATTTCTCCATGGCACTCTCCCAAGCAGCCTTTCTAGGTGGAAATTGGTTCGTTTGAGCTTCTTGTTGACCCTGAGATCTACCTTGTTGATCTCTCCAAGAAAAATTCGGATGATTTCTCCAACCAGGATTGTACGTACTAGAGTATGGGTTATTCTGCCTGTTGTTATTACTCACAAAATTCACCCGTTCTAGTTCTTCTACCTCATTATCATCCAGTGCTTCACAGACTCCAGTTTTATGTGCTCCTCCACAAAGGTTACAACTAGTTTGCTTTAGTAATTTGACGGGGGCCACTTGTGGTTGTATATTTAGAGCTGCCATTCCCTTCTTTATCTCAGTGGCGATAACCTCTTCCATCTTCGATAGTAGCCTGCTTGGAGCTAACCCATCCATAACATTCAATTCCATTACACCACTTGTTGAACCACCACTTCTGTCATACAATATCATCTGTTCATTTGATGCCATGATCTCAATAATCTTTCGTGCTTCTGTTGCGGTTTTGTAATTCAAAGAACCACCAGCTGTGGCATCCAACATAATTCTAGTGCTCGGCCTCAAGCCATTACAGAATATTTGCATTTGGGCAGTGTCGTCATAAGCATGATTAGGACATCCGGCTAGTAAGTTTCTGAATCTCCTGTAAGTGTCACGAAGAGATTCCCCTTCTTTCTGTTTGTAACCGGTGATTTCTTGCCTCTTTCTAACGAACATGGCTGGGGGGAAATATTGTTCCAAGAACTTATCCTCAAGATCATCCCATGTGGTGATGCTGTCGGCGGGGAATGAAAGAAACCACTCCTTAGCATCATCTATCAAAGAGAATGGAAATAGCTTCAATTTCTTGGTTTCCTCAGATAAACCATCCACCTTCACTGTTTCACATAATTCAAAGAAATTTGTGAGGTGTCTATTAGCGTCTTCGTTATGTCTACCGGCAAAATGAATTTCCCTCAACTCTCGGTATAGAGCAGGACTTATTTCAAACTTATTGACTGTAACCGGTTGGTGATGAATGGGTAATCGAGCACGATTTCTAATTCGATTCCCATATTCTCCGAGAGTACGTTCTGGTGGTGGTGGGTCGGCCATTTCAGTAAATATGACACAATCACCCAAAACCTCTTCTTCCACTACTAAATGTCTTTCCCTTTGTCTCCTTTCTCGAGCCGCCTTTCGATGTGCCTTTGCTGTTTTTTCGATTTCTGGATCAAAGATAAGTTCAGCTGAGGACTGGCCTCGCATACAAGGTTAGACAGATTGTGAGTAATGAAGAGTTTAAAATAAAGAAAAATAAATAATTAAGTAAAAACAAAACAGTTTTAAAACAAAAAATATTTTTTTTTTTGAAATAAAATAAAAGAAGAAATTTTATTGCAGAGCAAAAATTTCAATTAAGTAATTAAATTAAATTCAATAGTGAATTGGCAATCCCCGGCAACGGCGCCAAAAACTTGATAGCGTTTCAGCAAGTGTACTGAATCGTTGCAAGTAATAATAAAACGGTAGTACCGAGTGTCGAACTCAAGGATTGCGTTTTACTATTGAATTATATTTGATTACTAGAATTGAACAAAAAGGTTCCCAAGTTGATTGAAATAATGTTTGAAATTAACAACAATAATAAAATTGATCTTTTATAATGAGAAAAATGTCAGGGATGAGTTTCACTTCGAATCCAACCTTGGTGTCTAATTTGATCCTAGTTATTGAATTCCTTTATTGAATTATTACCGAATTCTCTTTATTATTCTTGCCCTAATGTCTTAGTGACAGAACCTTTAATTCCAAAGTAACCCCTAATTCCTTAGTGGATTTAAGATTAGAATTAAGCATTACCGTATAGAAATTCTCTTGTAAATTATTGCTTTGCAACTAATTTAATTGGTTTCATGACCTGCACCTATGTCTAGACTACAAATTCATGAATTTCTCATCTCAAGCATTTGTAAAGTCCACTTCCGTTTCAAAATACAAATCGTAGAACATTTTAATGTTGATCAAGCAATAAAAAGCATTAAGCACAGAGATGAGAAAAATAATTCAATAAACTCATTCATATAACTAGAAATCAAATCATAAAAATAAGGGTTTCATCTTGTTACACTCATCCCTAACAAATAGGGTTTAGTTACTCATGACAGAGATAAAAAAGATAGAGATTAGAGAAGAATTACAAGAAGGATTCATGAATGATTCTTGATAAAACTGCTCCAATGATGTTAGAAACGGCCGTCTTTGAGTTTCTATGTTAGGGCACAAGTCTCCCAACTTCCCAATAGTGAAAAAGATCCCTAAAACAGTAAAAATCTGTGTTTTTATGGTTGCTGGTGCGGGTCGCGCGCCCAGGCGCGGAAAAACGCGCTCCAGCGCGTTTGGACAGTAGCAGATGCTGGAAAAAGCGCTTGGCTTGCGCTCGAGCGCTCATCATCTGTTGTCCAGCGTATATTGCATGTGTCTATTTTTCGAGTCTGAATTTGGTTCTGGCGTCTTCATGAAAGTTGTAGCTATGGATGGTAGCTTTCATGTGCACTTGGTTTGACTCCAATTGGACATCTACAACTCCAGATATGGCTGAAATACTATACATGTGTCATGTTGATTTCTCACAAAAATTCAGCACTGCACCAAAACACAACGCAATGTAAAATTACGAAAAATTCCTACTTAATCATTAAAATAAGACACAAAACATTTAATTAACTAAAAGAACAAAAATCAACAAAATATATCAAATAAATCCTTAATTTAACTAATGATTGAGGATAAATAAGACTAAAATAGTGGGAAAATATGCATATGATGAAGAGTCATCAGAATTCCCCACCCGAATACATCCAAGGTCTAACAATCTTGCCTTAAGGCTCAACAGCAGACTGCCACGATCAGGCTCATTTAGTTGTACTTCCCCAGAATCACTTGTCTTGTCAGGCCCTACCTATATGATGACAAAATAATTTCCACTTCAATAATTTCAACATTTATTTTCTCCCCCCGTTGACCTATGATACTCCATTAAGATCGTCTCCTCAAACACAAATTAGAATCATCATTATTTCTTCAACTATGGGGTTACATCAATAATATCATCACAAATTCACAGCATCACTGTCATTAATCATATCTCATCAGATAAACTCATCAAAATTTTATAGTATCACTATCATCATTCATAAATCACCACACAGACTTATCACACACTTATAACATCATTATTATTAATTATACATCACCATAATCACATAAACTTATCAAAATGCATCAATATTTTATTCACATCACATAAACATGTCTAATCAAACATATACATAAAATTCATTTGACATCCAATATCACAATAATATCAAATATCACACATTTAATAAAAATAAATCAAACATCACAATAATATCAAATACCATACATTTAACAAAGTTAAATCAATCAACACCTTATAAATATTTCTATTCCACATTTTAATCTCACAATTCCCGTATTTTTACATTAATAAATTTATCACTCAAAGGGCTACTGTCATACGTAGCGAGCCCCGAATGAATCGTGGGGACATACGATTTTCCCGTTCATCTCACATTATATTATACTCATGAATTCAAATGCTCTCTCACCCCTTACCTTATTTCGACGCTTTCACACACAAATAAGATTCCACGAGCAAACATCCTTTGTTCATTGACTCTTTGTCCTTCAATCGATCTAACTCGACAGTTTATGGGTAAACGTTAAAAATAAATTATGAGAAAATACTCTAAAAACTAAATTCGAAATTCGGTAAAGGAAAATTACCATAAATCAGAAAACCAATCAGTGGATACTATAGCTACTTTTCACACGGTCGTTTTGGCGTTCATTTAACTCAAATCGGACTTACGGTGAAGGAGAACAGTGCAAAATAACGAATTCTATAAACGGAGAAGTTGGGTAATTTAGAGAGAAATTGGGGTTGTTAAAAATCTAGAAAATTATGTTTAATTGACTAGTTAAATGAATGAAATAACATACTCAAATTTGGGCAAAAATGGAGAAAGTTTTCTGGAATAGTTATCGATCACCGATGTCAAACGATAGGTTATTTTTCCTCTTTGATTTTACAACTGCCCTTCCAACTCTCTTCCCTTTTTTGTTTGTTTTATTTTATTAACAATTAGGATTCACACATGAGTCAAACCCATTGGTCCCTTAATTTATGTTTTTGTTTTTGTTGAATAAGAGAAAATGAGAGAGATATATGGTGAAACCGTGTGTTTGAACTACACAACGAAGTCTGTTTTATATAGGCTCAAGGCAATAAATACAAAAATAAATATGGGAGATATTATCCCTATTTACATGATATGTAATAAATATAAATATATTTTCAACACTCCCCCTCAAGCTGGAGCATATAAATCATATGCACCAAGCTTGTTACATATATAACTGATTCAAGGACCTCTCAAAGACTTAGTGAATACATCTGCCAATTGATCATTGGAATTAACAAAACTAGTGGTGATGTCTCCTGATTCGATCTTCTCCCTTACAAAGTGACAATCTATCTCAATATGCTTGGTCCTCTCATGAAAAACTGGATTAGAGGCAATGTGCAATGCTGCTTGATTATCACATATTAATTTTATTTGTGTTGCCTCTTCAAATTGAAGCTCTTTGAGTAACTGTTTTAACCAAATGAGCTCACATGTCACTAATTCCATAACCTTGTATTTAGCTTCAGCGCTAGATCTTGCAACTACACTTTGTTTCTTACTCTTCCAAGATATTAAGTTTTCTCCAACAAGTACACAATACCCAGAAGTGGATTGCCTATCAATGGGTGAGCCTGCCCAATCGGCATCTGAATAACCAACTATCTGAGTATGTCATCTGTTTTCATAAATTAGACCTTTTCTTGGAGCACCTTTAATGTATTTCAAGATTCGTATCACAGTATCCCAGTGTTCTTGACAAGGAGAGTTTAAGAATTGGCTTACCACACTGTCTGCAAAAGAAATGTCTGGACGGGTGACTGTGAAGTAGTTTAATTTACCAACCAATCTTATGTATCTCCCTGAATCTAAAAATGGCTCCCCATGATTAGATAGAAGTTTGACATTTGGATCCATAGGAGTGTCAACCGGTTTGGCATTCAACAAACATGTCTCTTCAAGAATATCCATGGCATATTTTCTTTGTAAAATTACTAAGCCGTCCTTAGATTGGGCTACCTCAATACCTAAGAAGTAGCGGAGCTTGCCAAGATCTTTAGTTTGAAACTGATGAAATAAATGTTGTTTCAATTGGAGTATGCCCTGCTGATCACTACCAGTTATGACAATATCGTCTACATAGACAATCAAGTAAGTGCACCCTTGGGTTGAGTGGCGATAAAAAAGAGAATGATCAACTTCACTTCGAATCATGCCAAATTGTTGCACTATTGTGCTAAATCTACCAAACCAAGTTCGAGGAGACTGTTTAAGACCATAAAGAGACCTCTGAAGTCGACAAACAATGGTAGAGGACTCCCCCTGAGCAACAAACCCAGGTGGTTGCTCCATATACACTTCTTCTTCAAGGTCACCATGCAAAAAAGCATTTTTAATGTCAAGTTGATGTAGAGACCAATGTCTGATGGCTGCAATAGAGAGGAGTAGTCTAACAGAGGCCATCTTAGCCACAGGGGAGAAAGTATCACTATAGTCAAGGCCAAAAACTTGAGTGTACCCTTTTGCTACCAAACGAGCTTTAAAACGATCAATCTTACCATCAAGACCAACTTTCACCGTATAAAGCCAACGACATCGTACTAAAGAATTTCCAGATGGTAAAGGAACTTCTTGACAAGGAGAATTTAAGAATTGACTTACCACACTGACTGCAAAAGAAATGTCTGGACGGGTGACTGTGAGGTAGTTTAATTTACCAACCAATCTTCTGTATCTCCCTGAATCTAAAAATGGCTCCCCATGATTAGGTAGAAGTTTGACGTTTGGATCCATAGGAGTGTCAACCGGTTTGGCATTCAACAAACCTGTCTCTTCAAGAATATCCATAGCATATTTTCTTTGTGAAATTACTAAGCCGTCCTTAGATTGGGCTACCTCAATACCCAAGAAGTAGCGGAGCTTGCCAAGATCTTTAGTTTGAAACTGATGAGATAAATGTTGTTTCAATTGGAGTATGCCCTGTTGATCACTACCAGTTATGACAATATCATCTACATAGACAATCAAGTAAATGCACCCTTGGGTTGAGTGACGATAAAAAAGAGAATGATCAGCTTCACTTCGAATCATGCCAAATTGTTGCACTACTGTGCTAAATCTACCAAACCAAGCTCGAGGAGACTGTTTAAGACCATAGAGAGACCTCTGAAGTCGACAAACCATGGTAGAGGACTCCCCCTGAGCAACAAACCCAGGTGGTTGCTCCATATACACTTCTTCTTCAAGGTCACCATGCAAAAAAGCATTTTTAATGTCAAGTTGATGTAGAGACCAATGTCTGATGGCTGCAATAGAGAGGAGTAGTCTAACAGAGGCCATCTTAGCCACAGGGGAGAAAGTATCACTGTAATCGAGGCCAAAAACTTGAGTGTACCCTTTTGCTACCAAACGAGCTTTAAAACGATCAATCTTACCATCAGGACCAACTTTCACCGTATAAAGCCAACGACATCCTACTAAAGACTTTCCAGACGGTAAAGGAACCAATTCCCATGTACCACTACTCTGAAGTGCACACATCTCGTCAATCATTGCTTGTCTCCACTCTGGGTCAGATAAAGCTTCATCTGGAGATTTAGGAATAGAAACAGAAGATAGAGAAGACAAACAAGTATAATGCAAAGGAGAAAGACGATGGTAACTCAAGCCAATGTAATGAGGGGATGGGTTACGAGTAGGATGTATACCTTTACGAATAGCAATAGGAATATCAAGGGTCGGATCCGATAAAGAAGGAGGTGGCTGTGAAGGAGCGTCTGGAATGACTTCGGTATCAAGAACAGGTGTAGGGACATGTACAATCGATGGTGGTTGACGACGACGGTATGTCTGAAGAGGTTGTATAGTTGGAGGATCAACAAGAGGAGTCTCAAGTGTGACAGTGGGAGGGGCCACAGGAGGTGTCTCAGGTGGGGCATACGTAATAGGCTCTAGTGGTAAAAGAGAAGGTGAAATAGACTTTGGTAGGTCCAGAGGAATAGTTGCAGACAAAGGATCAGGAAGCGACTCATAGTATGTAACAGACTCAAAAAATGTGACATCAGCCGATATGAGATATCGTCGAAGAGTAGGAGAATAACAACGATAACCTTTTTGGGACCGATGATAACCAAGAAACAGACATTTTAATGATCAATCTAAAAGTTTGTCAAGACCAGGAGTGAGATTGTGGACAAAACATGTAGATCTGAAGACCCGAGGAGGAAGTGAGTGAAGAGGGGTACCAGGAAAGAGGATCGAGTGAGAGACTTTGTTATCAAGAGCAGACGAAGGCATGCGATATATAAGATAGCATGCCGTTAGAACAGCATCGCCTCAAAAGCGAGATGGTACATTACCATGAAAAATGAGATTACGAGTGGTTTCAATAAGGTGCCGATTTTTGCGTTCGGCTACCATTGTTGAGGTGTATGAGCACAAGATGTTTGATGAAGAATGCCGTTAGAGGGTCATAAAATTTTGAAATTGCTGGGACAAATATTCACGGGCATTATCACTGCGCAAAGTGCGAATGGATACACCAAATTGAGTTTTAATTTCCTTATAAAATTGTTCAAAAATAGAAAATAATTCAGACCTATTTTTCATTAAAAATAACCACGTACAACAGGAAAAATCATCGATAAAGGTAACAAAATATCTAGAATCAAGTGTGGAAATAGTACGAGAGGGACCCCAAACATCTGAGTGAACTAAAGCAAACGGGGAGGAAGCTCGTTTATTAGCTCGATCAGTGAAATGACTACGAGTGTGTTTCCCTAATTGACATGACTCACAATTTAAGCTAGATAATTTGGTTAGATTAGGTACTAATTGTTGAAGTTTGGGAAGACTCGAATGAACTAACTGAGCATGTATAGTTAGAGGAGAATGTGTGGTAGGGCATGCTGTTGATGGGTTTGAGAGAAAATAAAGGCCATTAGACTCACATCCGACACCAATTTTTCGTCCTGATATTGGGTCTTGCAAAGTAACCTTGCAATTAGTAAATGTGACAACACAATCATGAGAACGAGTCAATCGACTGATATAAATTAAATTAAATTAAATGGACATCCAGGCACATAAAGGACATATTTAACTAACAGAGTAGGGAGGATTTGGACAGTGCCAATCCCTTGAGACTGTGTTTGGGAACCATTGGCTGAGACTATCCTAGGTAAATAACCAGATGTTGTGAGAGAGGAGAAAAGAGTGTTATTACCAGTAATGTGATCAGATGCACCAGAATCAAGAATTCATGGGCTATGAGAAGGTGAGATGCAAACAGGTGAATTACCACTTTGTGCGGCGGAAACAGCTGAACTCTAGTTCTGACAATACTCTCTCCGCCGAAGAAAATCTCCATAAGTAGCCATAATCAATAAGTAATTACCTAAAACTAGCAGCGAAATAGTGGCGGAAGAGGTTTTTTTTTTTTTTTTTGCGATGAACAGTACCGCATGCGATGAACAGTGGATTGATTTGCTGAAAAAAATGAACGAAAAGCTACAAGCGACAAAGAAAGGGTAAACCGGAATTGAGACACGGTTTACCGAAAAAAAAAACTCACTGAAGGACAGTGGGTCCCAGGGTAATCACGGTATAGGATTGTCTCTCTTAATAGGCTCTAGATACCATGTTGAATAAGAGAAGATGAGAGAGACATATAGTGAAACCGTGTGTTTGAACTACACAACTGAGTCTGTTTTATATAGGCTCAAGGAAATAAATACAAAAATAAATATGGGAGATATTATCCCTATTTACATGATATGTAATAAATATAAATATATTTTCAACAGTTTTATTATTATTATTTTTATTTTGCTAAAACAAAATTAATAATGATTTAATCTCCTTCTTAATATTCTTCTAAACACAGTTTTCCAAACATTACTAATATTTTATAAATTAGAATAATTAAAATAATCAATATAAAAAAACATTTTACTAATAATTGAAACTCTCACATTCAAAATAATCTCTACAATTATACTTATTTCTCAAATACTCACATTATAATAATACTAGCATATTAGAAAATAGTCAAAATTATAAAATAAATAAATATAACATTAATATTTTATATTAATTACTAAATCATAATAAATATATATATAACCACAATGCCATAACAAGTATATAAAAATAAACGAAATCAAACACATTATCAATTCTATATCAAGATAATTATTTATAAAAAAATAATTAAAAATAAGAAATAGTTATAAATAATTGAAATATAACTATGTGCATACTTAATATCAGTCAAACGCACAGAAAAATATTTCATTAATTTGATACGAGTATATACACGTAAAATCTTCTAAGATCTCATTCATTAAAGTCAAACCAATTAGTCTCCTTTTAGGTTTTACTATTACTATTTTTTTTTTTTAAAACACAATTTCGTTAATAAAACATTATTAATATTTCAAAACTAATAATTTATAAAATAAAATAATTAATATTTTAAAATACATTAATAACCAAAACTCTCATATTCAAAATAATCCCTATAATAATACTTATTTTTCCAAATACTTAAATTAAAATATTACCATCATTAGAGAATAATCGAAATTATAAAATAAATAAATATAACATTAATACTTTATATTAATTACTAGATCATAATAAATATATATAAAATCACAATGTCATAACAAGTATATAAAAATAAACGAAATCAAACACATTATCAATTCTATATCAAGATAATTATTTATAAAAAAATAATTAAAAATAAGAAATAGTTATAAATAATTGAAATATAACTATGTGCATACTTAATATCAGTCAAACGCACAGAAAAATATTTCATTAATTTGATACGAGTATATACACGTAAAATCTTCTAAGATCTCATTCATTAAAATATTACACTAAAATACTATTTAGAAAAATATATAAAATATAATATTTGTTATTTAGATTGTTTATGTAGTTCAATATGTATAAAAGTAGCACATAATCTAAAGCACCTATATAACAAAAACTAATCACGAAATTTATTAACATGTATTCTAAAATAATTTTAAAACCAAATTAATTATTTAAAATCATATTTCATTAATAAAATAGTTTATTATAAAATTTGGGAAGTTACAGGATCTATGAGGACAAAGTCAATTTGAATTGTTCTTCCATCAGGATGGTGGCATAGTTTCAAGCCTCCTAACCAAGTACTTCAGAGTTAGAATGGTCCCAGATTGTGAAGTAGAGTCTAAGCTCATGGATAACATTGCATTTTCTTATGATTGTTTTGTTGTGATTAATGAGTATCGTGTGCGATAATAATTTCTCTTAGACAATTTGATGTTATAGTGAAACATATTGATTTTTCTTGTGTGATTTTGACTTTATAATGTGATGTTTTTCGTTGAGGAATATTTGTGTAATGATACGATTTATTTATGATTAATTGTGTTCTTCTTTCTTATATTATGCTATTAAAATGATTTCAAAACTCACCTCATTCGTTGTTTGTGTTTCACTGGATTGGCCATGCGTTTGCGAAATCGCAATTATTATAGGTTAGTGAATCTTGAAGTTCAAATTTGGGAGAAACTTCGCTCTGATAGGTGATATCGACCATAAGAGTTGTAAATTGTATTTTACTTTTACTTTTATTTATTTGTTTATTAAAAACGACTTTTTGTATGAAAATCTTATAAGTAGTAGTAAGCTTTTAGAATTAAAATAAGTAATTATACTTAAATAAAGTTTATGGAGATTGCCCTATTTTATTGGAGGAAAAAGGTTTAAAGTGTTCCTTTTGATTTTTGAGAAATGTGATATCCTAAATTAGTTATAAAAGTTTTTATTTACTTAGACACAAATTTTCTTTATCCGCTACGAATTTTAATTAAAAAAATCTAGTATAAATTTTGTCTTTATAAATTACTATATAAATCTAGTATAAATTACTAAATTACTATATAAAAAAATCTTCTATCTGTTTAGAGAGCGGCTTCCTTTGAACCAACCAAACATCCATAGCATTCAATTCCATCACACCACTTTTTGACCCACCACCTCATCATACAACATCATTTATTGCAGAGCAAAAAATTTCAATTGAGTAAATAAATCGTAAGTAATGAAAAGTTTTAAACTAAAAAAAAATAAAGACAAAAATTTTATTGCAAAGCAAAAAATTTCAATTGAGTAAATAAATTATAACTTAATACTGATATGGAAATCCTCGACAACAGTGTTGTAACACCCCGATTTTTAACAACGCAAGTACTTTTTTTTTAAACAAATTAATAAAATATTATGTATTAATACAAACGACTAAAGTCAGAAATAATTAAATCATATATACAAACAAGCTAAAATATTTTTTGGCCTAATGGTCTACAATATACAAATAGGAAATACATCGAGGCTATGAGACCTATTAGACATTGCTCATACCTCTGGGGTATTCTCGACAGACACTTGCACAAAAGTACTGCTCTAAGAATGATATACCCTCATGCTCACGTCAAAAAAATGGAACATGGACCCACCAAACAAAAGTCAAATGTCAGTATATGTTATAGATATAGTCATCCGAACACAAAATACGTACAACCACTAAAAGAAAGACACTAAGTTCCTATACAACAAAAACTAATATGATCATCCACTAGCAACTACAATAACAAGGGTGACCTCATCATCATCATCCATAGAAGGATTGTCTCCTCAAAAAGTTAGATCCATCCACAAGATATGTGGCTTCGGCGGCGCTGGAATCTCAAAACAGTTCACTACTTCAATGACAATTGGTAGGGGATCATTCACTAGAAGTCGAAGCTCCGGCTCGATCCGCCTAGACGGTCCTACAATATCTCTTCCCACTGGCATCAACCCTTTATCCTTCCCGCCAGTCTCCAGCCCAACTACTGTATCCCCAGCTCTTACGGTGGCCTCCGCCTAAACTCTAACTGAGGCATCCTCTGCATCTTCCCATGCTCCATTCATCCATAGCACCAATCCTGATGGGTCTTGTACCGACACTGGATGAGCTGGTGCTCCATATGATGAGATAATACTCACATCGCAGAAGTAGTATATCTCCATATAACGATGAGACATAATTTAATTTATTTATTTATTTTCTGCAGAATAAATGTCTGTATTGGATTTATTTGATTATGATAGATGTGGATTATTGTTAATTTAATTGATGAGTTTTTATTAATTATTGGAAGTAATTGGTTATTATTGAAAAATCTTAGTTATATCATGAATATTTCTATTTTTGGAAGAAGGCGAGTGCCATGATCGACTTTTTCGGTTACCGATCCGTTTGAGAACAATACTTCTTTTAAAATTGTGTGTATTATTCAATGGGATTTAGTATCTCATTAAAGTGTTGTTTTTCAGATACTAAGACCATTGGGGACATCTAGAGTTGAGAAGTCCTACCTCCCTTGAGAAGAGTAATTTCCTTCGATTAGGTTAGTAAATCAAGAATAAGTAGAGGTAGTGTCTACATCGTACTTTATTTCGGAATTAGATATTACTTACCCAGTTTTAGATATTTTCACAACTTTAACAAATCTAAATTTTTTATTTTTTTTTTAAATTTCAACTTCAGTTCAAACTCATTTAATTGAAAATAACTCGTTACGTAACTCAAGCACATCAAAAATCAATTTTTTTTAACCATTACTAACAAAATCACCATCAACAACAACAACACAACAACAAATGATTTGTTAAGAATTCAAAAATTTCACTCATCCCCTCCACCGTATAAAGTTTACGAATTTAGAAGAAAAAAAGGGAGAAAGTAAGTGTCTCACCTCAAATAAATTAGCTCACAAGCACCACCTTATAGAGAGGATCAACTTTTCTTCCTAACACTTCTTGAATGGAGACTTTGATCTAGTAGAAAATGGAGGTTTTATATATTCTTTTTCCAAGCACCAACACTTGTGCTTTTGTTTTTCCTTTCTGTTTTTGGCTTCCAAGGAGATGGAAATGGATGAATGAGTGATAAGATATCGTGTTCGGGTGATGGCTCTGAAAAGGGGATATATATATATATATATATATATATATATATATTTGTTTTCTTTCTTAACTTACAAAAAAGAAAAAAAATTAATATAATTAAAATATTTTACTAAAGTCATTATTATACACCTAATCACCCTTACACACATCAAATCACTCACCTCCTTATCTAATTTAATAAAAATATTTATTATCTTCGTAACTCAAATGACAGATGAATTTATTAGTAACATGTGACATATTAAAATTTTTATCGATAATAAATTTTGTATCACTTAAGTAAGTTATACTTTAATAAATAATATTAAGCGGTTCTCTAAAAAAATATATTACTAACTCTAACCAAATTATAATTTGGTACTTAATTCATAGAACAAAAATTGGGCTAAAAGTTTAAGCAATTTAACACAAAAAAAACATTCAAATTACAGAAATTAAAGTTTAAAAAATTCAGAGTCTTACATTACTACCCCCGTAAAACTAGTTTCGTCCTCGAAACTATATGTCGATAAACAAATCAGGATGTTGTTCCCTCATCTTGCTCTCTAGTTTCCAAATCACTTTGACCAATGAAACTTCCTTATTCCTTAACCGCTTAATCTTCTTGTCCTAATTCTCAGCGGTAGTACTTCAAATGACAAGTTATCCTTTAGCTGAATGGTGTTTGGTTCGATCACATGTGACGCATCCGAAATGTATTTCCTTAGTTGCGACACGTGAAACACGTCGTGAATATTGGACAACAATGGAGGCAACACAATCCGATAAGCCACAGGTCCAATTCATGCAGTAATTTGGTATGGTTCAATAAATTTCGGGGTTAATTTCCTTGATTTTATGCTTCTGCCAACTCCAGTCAGAGGTGTGGCTCTCAGAAGCACATGGTCACTCTGCTCGAATTCTAAACGTCTACACGCTTGTCCGCATAACTCCTCTAACGATCTTGTGAGACCTTCATTTTCTCTTTTGTCTTTTTGACCTTATATGTAGTCTGTTGCACCATCTCAGGTCCTACAATCATACTTTCACCGTCCTTATACCAACACAAAGGTGTTTGATACTTGCGTCCATACAGATCCTCAAAGGGTGCCATTCTAATACTTGCATGAAAACTATTATTGTAGGTAAAGTCAATCAATGGAAGTACATCATTCCAACTTCCTCTATCATCTAATACACGTGCTCTCAATAAATCTTCCAAGGACTGATTCGTCCTCTCAGTTTGGCCATCCGTTTGTGGATGGTATACTTAACTCAATATTAATTTCATTCTGAACGCTTCATTCAACGCTCCGCAAAAGTGCAACGTGAATTTTGGGTCACGGTCTGATACGATACTCGACGATACTCTATGTAATCTCACAAATCCTAGAACATGCATCACACTACCATATGCTTGAAAAAATTCTAGTTAGCAAACATAATGCAGCAAACACATCTACTTTTGGAGAACTTTCGGGTTGTAATGGGGCTTAGGTAAAGGTAGGACAATTTAGAATAGTAGGCTTTACTACATGGAGTTAGGCATACATTTTCAAATTAATCTACCACTTTTTATTTTTCTTCACCTTTTCATTGTGGAGATTCTCACACATTCAAAAAGAACCAAGAAGATAATATTTATCAAAGGAAACAAATTGATTTTTTTTTTCTTCTTTTTGTTTTGATTTTTTTCTTTTTCTTCTATTTTTTTTTCTCTTCTTTTTGTGAGAATCACAACCTGATAGTGTTTCAACAAGTGCACTGAATCGTTGCAAGTAATAATTAAAATGGTAATACTGAGTGTCGAACTCAAAGATTGCGTTTTACTATCGAAATATATTTAATTACTGAAATTGAACAAAAAGTTTCCAAATTGATTGAAATAGTATTTGAAATTAACAACAGTAATAAAATTTATTCTTTACAATGAGAAAAATGTCAGGGATGAGTTTTATTTCGAATCCAACCTTGGTGTCTAATTTGATCCTAGTTACTGAATTCCTTTATTGAATTATTACCAAATTCTCTTTATTATTTTTGCCATGATGTCTTACTGATAGAACCTTTAATTGCAAAGTAACCCATAATTCCTTAGTAGATTTAAGATAATAATTAAGCATTATCGTACAAAAATTCTCTTGTTAAACTATTGATTTTGCAACTAATTTAATTGGTTTCATGACCTGTATCTATCCCTAGACTACAAATTCATGAATTTCTCATCTCAAGCATTCGTAAAGTACACTTCCGTTTTAAAATACAAATCGTAGAACATTTTAATGGTGATCAAGCAATAAAAAGCATTAAGCACAGAGATGAGAAAAATAATTCAATAAACTCATTCGTATAGAAAAATAAGGGTTTCATCTTGTTACACTCATCCCTAACAAATAAGGGTTTAGTTACTCATGACAGAGATAAAAAAAGATAGAGATTAGATAAGAATTACAAGAAAGATTCATGAATTATTCTTGATAAAACTGCTCCAATGGTGTTAGAAACAGCCGTCTTTGAGTTTCTATGCTAGGACACAAGTCTCCCAACTTCCGAATAGTCAAAAAGATCCCTAAAAAATGAAAAAATTTGTTTTAAATGAATGATGTCGCTTCCACGTGCCCCAGACGCAGAAAACGCGCTACAGGCGCGCGCTGGCAATGCTGAAAGGCAAGAAATGCGCCTCAGGCGCGGCTGTTGCGCTTCAGGCGCACAAAATCTGATGTCTGACTTATACTTCATTTATCTCTTCTTTCGAGTCTGAATTTGGTTCTGGTGTCTTCATGAAGGTTGTAGTTATGGATCTTAGCTTTCATTTGAACTTGGTGTGTCGCCAATTGGACATCTACAACTCCATATATGGCTGAAATACTCCACATTGTTCATGTTGATTTCTCACCAAAATTTAGCACTGCACTAAAACAAAGTAACAACGCAAAACTCTGAAAAATCTCTACTTAATCAAGGAAATAAGAACATAAACATTTCATTAAATTAAAGAAATAAAATTAACAAAATATATCAAATAAGTCCTTAAATTATCTAATGAATAAAAGATAAATAAGACTAAAAATAATAAAAAAATATGCATATGATGAAGAGTCATCACCACCCCAAATATAAAAGGTTTCTATTCCATAAGCAACCCCAAACTTAGAACTTTACCAAGACAAGAATTTTTTTTCTACCTAACTCCAAGTAAGGTGATTTAATTAAAGTCATGTTTTGGGCTTGTAATTTGGCTAGTAACCGAAATAAAAAGGCAAGGCTTAAAGGGGCTAGAAAATGATAAAATTTGCATAAGGTAGTTAGAAAGACTCAAACGACCAAACAAAATTGTCTCAGTGTATGCATAAATTACAAGTGATGCAACTCAGAATTAGTCCAAGTTCTGAAGGGATAACACATGTCTAGAAAATCACACAACAAATAATTAAAGTGTTTAGGCTCAAAAGCTCACAACTAGGATAATAAGAAAGATTATGAACTATCTAAATGATGTCAAACATGCCACTACAAAATTTATTTAATTTTATAAATAAAAAATAGCAATTGAGACTTCGACAACCAATGAGTAATCAACAACGCATGCATTAGTGAAACTTATCCAATTGAGAAATGATATGACCAGAGAAATAGAGTTTAAATTTCAAAATCCCAAACAGAAAACTTAAGACCAAATGCAAGTTGTTAATAATTCTTCATCATAGTGCACGTTTACACATAATTAGAAAGAAACAAATTCAAATAACAAAAATAAGATTACAAAAATAAAAGTTACCTATACATGTGGGTTGCCTCCCACGAAGCACTTCTTTAAAGTCATTACTTTGACGTCTCAACTATTGTCAAGCTCCCATAGATGACAGGAAGAACATGTCATCCTTCTTCTTCTTTTTGTTTGGTAGAAATTCCATGAACTTGAGAAATAAAAGATGTTGCTTCCATGTCCTTCTCAATTGCACACAGATGAACAAGGCATAAATTGAATCTCGAACTTTATCAATCTCTTCTTTTATCTTTTCCTCGTTCGTCTTTTTCTCTTGCTTATCTTCTTCTACCACAACAAAGAAATTATCTTCAATCTTCAACTTCTCCTCCGTCTCCTCAAACTTAACCACTTGCTCAAATAACCTCTCACATTGATTTTCAAATCTTTCAATTGAAACCATGTTATTCTTCATGAATTCAACCAAAACGTTCGTAATGTGAAAGTCTTTGTCATCTAACTCTTTGGATAGAATCTTAAGAGGTAGAATTTGTTCCCAATTGATCTTTTTCATGTAACACTCGTTGTTTTCTGCATCTTTGACTAAAAAATCTTCATATTCTATTAGTTCGGCAAGGTCATCAAAACATGTTCCATTCCAATGTCTTTCTCCCCAAAAGTCACACCTAAGAGGCAGCATCTGAGGGGTCTGAGGGCGATATTTTAAAAATGTATCTCTCAATCTTTTGCCCCTCAATCATGCGATAACCAGATGTAAGACAAGTATCACACTCTTCATATAATTGTATTAGAATATCATCATTATAATCTTCTATGCTCTACAGCGAATAGTTATCTCAAATAAAGAAGAGACAAACCACTAGCACATGACATTAGCAAGCTCTACAAATAAAACTAGAAAATAAAAGAAAAACAAATTTTTTTTTTCAAAATTAAAATTAAAATAAAAACAAAAATTTTATTGCAGAGCAAAAAATTTCGATTAAGTAAATAAGTTAAATTCAATAGTGATATGGCAATCCCCAACAAAGCACCCAAAACTTAATAGCGTTTCAGCAAGTGTACTAAATCGTTGCAAGTAATAATAAAATGGTAGTACCGAATGTCGAACTCAAGGATTGCGTTTTACTATCGAATTATATTTAATTACTAAAATTAAACAAAAATTTTCCAAGTTGATTGGAATAATATTTAAAATTAACAACAGTAGTAAAATTGATCCTTTGTAATAAGAAAAATGTCAGCGATGAGTTTCTTTTCGAATCCAGCCTTGGTGTCTAATTTGATCCTAGTTACTGAATTCCATTATTGAATTATTACCCAATTCTCTTTATTATTATTGCCTTAATGTCTTAGTGACAGAACCTTTAATTCCAAAGTAACCCCTAATTCCTTAGTAAATTTAAGATTAGAATTAAGCATTATCGTACATTAATTCTCTTTTCAAACTATTGCCTCTGCAACTAATTTAATTGATTTCAAGACCTGCATCTATCCCTAGACTACAAATTCATGAATTTCTCATCTCAATGATTCGTAAAGTCCACTTTCGTTTCAAAATACGAATCGTAGAACATTTTAATGTTGATGAAGCAATAAAATGCATTAAGCACAGAGATGAGAAAAATAATTCAATAAACTCATTCATATAACTAGAAATCGAATCCGAAAAATAAGAGTTTCATCTTGTTACACTAATCCCTAACAAATAGGATTTAATTACTCATGACAAAGATAGAAAAGATAGAGATTAGAGAATAATTACAAGAAAGATTCATGAATGATTCTTGATAAAAGTGCTCCAATGGTGTTAGAAATGACCGTCTTTGAGTATCTCTGCTAGGGCACAAGTCTCTCAACTTCCCAATAGTCAAAAAATACATAGAAAGTGAAAGAAAAAAAAAATAATTTTAATGAATGCTGACGCGTGCCAGGCGCATGCTTTGCGCTTCAAGCGCGTCCCGACAGTGGAACAATGTTGGAAATGCGCCTCTGGCGCGGCTGTTGCGCTTCAGACGCACAACTTCTTATGTTTGACATTTTCTGCATTTTTCTCCTCTATAGATTATGACTGTGGTTCCGATGTCTTCATGAAAGTTGTAGATATGGATCGTAGCTTGCATTTGCACTTGTTTTGACTCCAATTGGACATCTACAACTCTAGATATGGCTGAAATACTTTACATAGGTAATGTTGATTTCTCGCAAAAATTCAGCATTGCACTAAAACAAAGTAACAACGCAAAACTCCGAAAAATCTCTACTTAATCAAGGAAATAAGATTATAAACATTTCATTAAATCAAAGAAATAAAATGAACAAAATATATCAAATAAATCATTAAATTAACTAATGAATAAAAGATAAATAAGGCTAAAACAATGAAAAATATGCATATGATGAAGAGTCATCAGTCTTCTTGTTCTTCATGCCCTCAACTTCTCTACATTTCTCCACTAAAACTTGGAAACGCTGAATTCCCAATGGCAGGACAAAGTCTTGAATCTCAGACTTCAGTCCATTATGGAAACGGTGATACATAAATTGTTCATCAACCTCTTCATGGAAAAACCTAACATGCCTTGACAATGACTCAAACTCAGCAACATATATCACCCACTATCATATTTCCCTGGTACAATTTAAGAAAATCATCACCCAACTTAGTCATGGTACTCATTATGAAGTATTTGTCTAAAAACTTCCTTTTGAACGACTCCCAGTTCACCTCCTCATGAGATGATCCCATCAGAAGCCTTATACTTCTCGACCAATATTCAGCATCCCCTAGTAGCAGATACGTAGCATAGTTGACATTCACCCCTACTTGACAATTAATCATTTTGAAGATCTTTTCCACTTCTTGAATCCAATTGCCGGCTTTTGCTGGACTCTCATCACCCCTGAACTTTGGAGGATTGTGATGACGAAAATCTTCCAATCCCCTTGACTAGCAACATGAATCTCTTTTTCCCTCTTCTCCAGATCCCATAGAGTCTTTGCAGTTGTCTGTGCAGCAATAGAAGCAGTCATGTTATTCATTGCTTCAACCATTTGATCATCCCTGTTGACATTGACTTTTGCAGCGTTGTTCCTTCTTGGAGGCATTGTTTCCTATAAAACCAACATGAATGCATAATAACTACACAAGACCTGACAACTCAAACAACTTACCCCGAAGCATGATCAGATAATGACTCCCAACCTTCAGGTCAACCTACAATCTAACCAAAGCTCTGATACCACAATGCAACACCCCGACTTTTAACAGCACGAGTGCATTTTTTTTAAAACAAATTAATAAAATATTATGTTGTAACACAAATGACAAGAGTCATAAATAATTACATCATATATACAAACAAGCTAAAATAGTTTTTGGGTCAATAGTCTACACTATACAAATAGGAAATACATCGGGACTATGAGACCTATCAGACATCGCTCATACCCCTGGGGTATTCTCGGCAGACACTTGCACAAAAGTATTACTCCAAGAATGCTATCCCCCTCATGGTCACGTAAAAAAAAATGGAACATGGATCCACCAAAAAAAAAGTCAACTGTCAATATATGTTATAGATACAGTCCTCCCAACATAAATAAGTACAACCACCAAAAGAAAGACACTAAGTCCATATACAACAAAAATTAATCTGATCATCCACTAGCAACTATAATAACAAGGGTGACCTCCACACACTGCACAAATTCCTTCTAATGCAGTATCTCTCCTCGAAGTAACTTCCTCCTCATCATCATCCATAGAAGGATCAGTCTCCTCAGAAGTTAGATCCACCCACGGGATAGGTGGTTTCAGCGGCGCTGGAATCTCAAAATAGTCTACTAATTCAGTGACAATCGGTAGGGGATCATTCACCGTAAGTGGAAGCTCTAGCTCGACCCGCCTAGACGGTCCTGCAATATCTCTTCCCACTGGCATCGGCCCCTTATCCTTCCCGCCAATCCCCGGCCGAACCACTGTATCCCCAGCTCCTATGGTGGCCTCCGCCTCAACTCTAACTAAAGCATCCTCTACATCTTCTCATACTCCATTCATCCCAAACACCAATCCTTAGGGTATCAGATAGTCGATCCTCTCGTGAGTGAGCTCCACGAGATATACTGCCTCAGTTCTCCTACTTATCCTCACTACCCTCCCCGCATAAGTAGCCCTGCTTGAGATTGTGTCGTATACCCAAGCCCTCTTCGTAATAGTTGGTGGAACGAACTCGGGTATCATATGAGGACAAAGCCCAATTTCCACAATAATGTAAAGGGTCACCAACCGAAATTAACAAATAACATTTAACACTTACGTCATAAAGACAAGAAATAACACTTAGCAATTACAGCATGATAACAAACAATAATTAAGTATGTATATACAATTATCATGTTATAACAAACATGACTCGCGTGCCAAACACCCTAATGCAATGCTTATATGTCAATGCACATGATTCTGGAATTTCCAAACCCTCCTCGAGGGGCGTAAATCATAAATGTACCGCCTCTCACAGACCAATACTAATTACCGATGTGCCACCTATCACAGATCAACACAATTTACTAGAGTGCAATCTATCACAGAGCTACACGACAAATAAATCCTCGTAAGGATAAGATGAATCAATCAACTCATGGAACCATCCTGTGGCCCATCACGGTCACCACTAACTTCATGGCCCATCACAGTCACCACTAACATTGTGGCCCATCACAGTCACCACTAATTATGAAATGCATGAGCATACTCTAACTCTTTCACAACAATCATTATGTAAATGTAGCTATTAAAAGACCCCCTTTTAATACTCATTACACACTAATAATGTTTCATACTTTTCACAGAGCATACTCAAGACACATTATCCTCCATAAAATTCATAACATGTTGCAACATGTATTATCACTCAAGAATGCATCATCACATCAATATTAATCATCACATATTCACGCATCAATCATACATAAATCACACATATAAAGTCCCTACTTGCAAATTAAAAATTTGGAAGGAGCTCTTATCTTAGTTATACCTTTTTCAATAGTTATCCCTACCACAATCAAACACAACGAAAAATCTCGTTTGTGCCAACACTTTTAATCAAATAGTGTTTGACTTAGCCAAATTAATCACTAAAACTTTAACTACCTTACAGACCATTTCTTACTCCTAACCCCCTTAGAGTATATTTTACTAAAAGAGTTTACAATGAGTAAGGACTGACAATATTATTAATCACAACACATTTTCAACATATAAAACATATTTTTATAAATTAACATCCTTTACTTTTTTCAGCGAATTCACTAATAATTTTTCAAAACGTTTTAAATTATTCTTCTTAAAAAATTTCACACAACCACAAATTTTTCTCAAATTTGCCATAACTCATTTTTTTTTTCTTCTCAAATAACTACAAGTTTGATCCACTATATTTTTTTTAAAAGACTAAAATTTCAATCAAAGTATTTACCTCATAACAACATACTCACACAAAACAAATGTCAATGAATATTTTTTTTCTAATTTCAAAGTTCTAACTCTTTGAAATATTTTTATCCTTTTCAAAATATATATTTTTCAACAAAGTTCGTACTTTAATTCATGAAACTTTGACTCTTTTTTTAAAAAACTGAAGACTTTAATCTTTACTTAATAAACTTGGAACTTTAATTAAAATTGAAAGTATACATATACAAGCTTGAAACCACATTTCACTAATTTTCCTTTAATCACAAGTTCAAAAATTTGTTAATCATGTGTATACATTCTTAATCATCAATCATAATTCTTGAAAATGCATAAACTAAGAAAAATTATCTTTCTTTAATCACCACGACCACATTAATATATCAGAGTTCTCCCCAACGCTAACTAGGTGCCAACGGTCTCGATTCCTTTTCGAGACTCAACGAGCTAACTACATAAATATAAATATTTATAACAATTTGTTCACAACTAAAATTTATCCAACCACAGCAAAATTCCAAAATTATATCTTTTTCACACACCAAACTTTTAAAACCAAATAAATTACATTATTTAGTTAAAATTAAATAAAACGAATATTGTCCAAATCACACATACACACACTCGACTATTAAAGCACCGAAATATTGAGTTAATAAAGTACTCTAAACTTGTTTTTTTAAACTCAGTCCAAGAGTAATTAAAATAGTAACATTTTAAACTCTAAATAAATCTAACTTTTTGCACAAACTCTTTAACATAGTTAAAATTTGAACTTTTTCTAATTTTAATAACTCTAATTTTGTATTTATTTTTTTGTAAAATTTCAACTTTAGTTCAAACTCAATTTTTTGAAAATAATTCATTACGTAACTCAAACACATCAAAAATCAATTTCCTTTTTTTTTAATCATTACTAACAAAATCATCAACAACACAACAACAAAAGATTTGTTAAGAACTCAAAAATTTCACTCATCTCCCCACTATATAAAGTTTACGAATTTAGAAAGAAAAAAAAAAAAAAAGAGGAAGTAAGTGTCTCACCTCAAATAAATTAGCTCACAAGTACTACCTTATAGAGATGAGCAATTTTCCTTCCCAACACTTCTTGAATGAAGACTTTGATCTAGTATAAAATAGAGGTTTTACATATATTTTTTTTCCAAGCACCAACACTTGTGTTTTTTTTTTTTTTTTTTCCTTCTGTTTTTGGCTTCCAGAGTGAGGAAAATGGATGGAATGAGTGATAAGATGTCATGTTCGGCTGATGGCTCTAAAAAGGGGATATATATATTCTTTATTAACTTACCAAAAAGAAAAAAAGATTATTATAATTACAATATTTTACTAAAATTATTATTATGCACCTAATCACCCTTACACACATCATATCATTCACTATCTTATCTAATTTAATAAAAATATTTATTCTCATCGCAACTCAAACGAGAGATGAATTTATTAGTAACATGTGACATCTTAAAAATTTTATCGATAATAAATTTTTTGTAACTTAATTAAGTGATACTCTAATAGATTATTTTAAGCAGTTCTCTAAAAATATATATTACTAACTCTAACCAAATTATAGTTTGGTACTTAATTCATAGAATAAAAATTGGGCTAAAAGTTTAAGCAATTTAACACAAAAAAATAATCAAATTGCAGAAATTAGAGTTTAGAAAATTTAGGATCTTATAAGTGTCAAATACTTGATAGTACCAAAGTGTATTAAGATTTTCACATTTCTTTTATTTATGATATTTTGTAGTTACTGCTGCATTATTTTTAATTTCACAAAGACAAAAACTATATTATAAATTTAGGAACCTCATAAAGAAACCTTTCAATAATTAAATTTTTAAATTCTTAAAATTTTAATTAAATTTTAAATAACTTAACATCTCAAAAATCACAAAACTGTTAGCTTATCAAGTTGTTACTTCAAGTGCAAGAAAACAGAAAAATGCACTAGTGAATGAATGGTAAGACTTGTGTTTTGAAAAGATTGATAGTCCTATTTATACATGAGTTATTCTTTCACATTCTAAGTGTAATCTAACTAACTAACTGACTGATTGCTTAGTTAATTAGTTACTACATTCATTTATTACTTTACTTGAATGATAAATTATCTAACATTTTCCGTTAATTCAAGTATCTAAGTGATACTACTCCTAGCATTTTGTCCTCAATGCCTTGGTCATTATATTAGCAACTTGCACTTAAATTTTACAATATATGAGTTTAAGCTCGCTCCTCCCAACTTGATCTCTTAAGAAATGAAACTTTATCTCAATATACTTGCTTCTTCTATGAGATACATGATTCTTTGTTAGATTTATGACTGAGATTTTGTCAATCATCGATGCTACTGGCTTGCACACATTAATCTTCAATTCTTCCATCAAGGATTTCAGCCATAGAGCTTGGCAGGCTGCATAGCTACCAGCAATGTACTCAGCTTCGCGTGGTGATAAGGTTATGACTGACTACTTCTTTGATCTCCAAGCTATTGAGGATTTCATGAATTTGAATACATTTTCTGATGTGCTTCTTCTATCACTCTTATATCCACATCAATCATAATCTGAATAGCCTACTAGGTCTTCATCTCATTGCTTTAATTCCATTGCAAATAGAGTTCCATGTTCCAATGTGCCTATAATGTATCTCATGATTCTCTTAACTACAGTCCAGTGAAAGTGTTTGGGATTCTCCATGAATCTGCTAATGACACCCACACTATAGCAAAGGTCAGGTCTTGTGTTGCACAAGTACCTTAGGGATCCAACAGTCTGCTTGAATAGAGTGGTGTCGGCTAGCTCCTATTTATCTTCTTTTCCTAGCTTCAGATTGACTTTAATTAGAGTGACAACATGATTGGAGCCAACCATGCATCTCCTCAAGAATTCTCCATCATACTTCCATTGAGGCATTACCAACCCTACTTATGTCTCAGTGAACTCCATTCTCAAGAAATAGGTCAACTTGTCCAAGAGCGTGACATTTCAAACTCATTATTCATGATTTCCTTGAATTCTTCAATTCCTTTCCTGTTTTTGTCAGTTACTAACAAATCATCAACATATAGGCAAAGTAGGAGCATTGTTGGCCTTCCATCTTGTATATAATGTTTCACATAAACCCCACATTCAAATGTGCACTTGATGAAACCAACGCTGATTAGGAATGAGTCAATTCTTTTATTCCAAGCTATCGGGACTTGCTTCAAGCCATAAAGAGTTTTTCTCAATTTGAGCATTTTATTCTCCTTTACCTTAATCAAAAATCCTGGTGGTTGAGGGCATTTTATTCTCCTTTACCTTAATCACAAATCCTGGTGGTTGAGAGACATATACTTCACACACAATGTAATCAAATATGGGATGCAAGGATCTTATAATCTTCTCACATAACTTTTGTTCAGTCAACTTCTCACCACAACAAGCCATCTAATTTGTGATGCTTCTTAATCTTGAAATCAAATATAATACCTTTTCTTATTCCTCTATCTACAACACTTTGAATTGCCTTTGTAAAGTATGTTGCTCCATTTTCTTTACCTTGGTTACTCTTGAATAACACTTCTCAAGAATGTCTTAGGCTTCTTTGCACTTTTTGCATCATATATCTTGTCAAAGTTGGTTGTATCAAGACATTGATGAATGATAAATGTAGCTTTGCAATCTTTCTTCTTGTTTTCTTTAAAAATTGATCTTTGAGTTTATGTTGGAATGGCTCCCAAATCATCAAACCCCTTTTCTATGATCTCCAACACTTCTTGAAATTCAAATAGTGCACGAATTTGCACTCTCCATCTATCCCAATATTTTCCATCAAAGTGTGGCATATGAGTTGGAAAATTTCTATTGTTTGCACTTGAATTCATCCTTATTATACTCGTGTTTTAATCCTCACACTTCACTCATGTTTTTCACTCTGATTTTGATATATATATATATAAAAAAATAAAAAAAAATAAAAAAAAAACCAATGGATCTAGATACCAATTGTTAGCTTATCAAGTTGTTACTTCAAGTGCAATAAAATAGAAAAATGCACTAACGAATGAATGGTAAGACTTATGTATTGAATAGATTGATAATCCTATTTATACATGAGTTATTCTTACGCATTCTAATTGCAATCTAACTAACTATCTAATTGATTGATTAGCTAGTTAGTTACTACATTCAATTATTGCTTTACTTAAATTACAAGTTATCTAACAAATACTTTATCACATCGCATCATTCAATACTTAGAATACATTCATATACATAACAAAACTCATAAACATTAATAAGCTCACCATAAATATTTTTATTAAAAAAAGTGCATAAACCAATTAAATTAACAACAAATTAAATCCAACAACTAAATTATAATTATACTTCAATAATAGAGAGAAATAATATATGGATGTACTCAAATGCTATAACCAATTGATTAATATTAGGATTTGTGTTGACTTTTTCATATTGATAAGAGAATATCCTTGGTCTTGAACAAAAAGAGAGCAGCATGAAGTTCTCTTCTTAAAGCTTTTTATCTTTCCTAAGAGATAGAGAGAGTTTCTCCACAACTAATAAGAGGGAAAAAGGGTTTGATTGTTATCCTGAGTTCGGTGGTATAGATGAGGATTCGTCATGGGTAATTGGAAGTGCTTTATTTGCATATCTATTTATGCATGGGTGGTGGCTATGTATGTGCAACTTAATCTCTAGCTTTTGTGTGTTTTAAATATCCAATGTGTGCAACTTAATCTCTATTATATTTTCTTTTCTTTCAAAACAAATAGAAAATTAAGAGATCTAGGCAAATTTATAGAATGTTTACAAATACATAATAAATCACATAAATTATTACAAACTTATAAAACACATATATAATTATCAAATCTAACCCAAACAAAGTTGAATTTAGTTTTCTAAGTGAAAGAAAACATGATGGAATCTATAAGAGATTTACATCATAAATTTGTTGGAAAGTAGCATGTGAAATAAAATAATAACATATTAAGAGCATTTTATGACAATGTTTTTATGTTTCCACTTTACGTAGAATTATATGCGCACCATGTTGTGGTCGAAGAGTAATCACCGTGGTTGGAGCATGAGAATAGGTTGGAGAAAGTTCAAATGAGAAATGTTGCAAAATCATTGCCATGGCCATCTTTGCTTCTAATAGTGAAAAGTTTTGTCCAACGCAAATTCTAGGACCCCATCCAAATGGAAAAAATGAAACTCTACCATTTGTTGCTTTGGAAACTCCTCCAGAAAATCTCTCTGGATTAAACATTGTAGCATCATCACCCCATAATTGAGTGTCATGGTGTAGCAAAATAATTGGTAAAAAAACCTCAACTCCAGCAGGTAATGTTAAGTTTCCAAGTTTCATATCTTTGTCAATCTTTCTAGCAAGGCCAATTACAGGAGGATATAACCTAAGAACCTCGTACAGAACCATAGTCACCTACCATAAAACAATTTATGCATATATCAAGGATTGAAAAACAAATAAATTTTATTAAATAACTAAACCAAATAGACTTGAGTGTTAGGACAATAATACAATACTTACAATCTTTAGGTTACTTAGCCCATCAAAATCTGGTTTTTTGTTGCCAAAGACATGAAACACTTCTTCCCTAGCACGTGCTTGCCAATCAGGGTATCTACTCAACAATATCATTGTCCAAACAAGCAAAACAGAAGTTGTCTCTTGCCCTGCAAAGTAGAACAACTTGCATTCCTCTATTACATCTTCAATATTCATACCTGCATTCTTGTTGTTTCCGTGTTCTTTAATTTCCTTGTGGTTTGACTCTAAAAGAATACCTAATAAGTCATTCTTATTAGCTTCACCTGCCTTTAGTGTTTTCTCCCTCTTATTTATCATATCTTTAAGCGAAGATTTTATATCTTTGTCAACTTCATTCATCCTCCTATGGACAATAGTAGGGACAAACCTACACACAAAAATGTCAATTGTGTCACCACCTTTCTAGTAATAAATGTTATTTGCCAATCATTTATCATGTGTTTGAAATATATGTTTATACGGATTTAGATTCGGTGCAATCAAAATAGATGCAGTCAGTTGCAGTCAGAATCTCGGAATCGTCTGATCAGAGATCAAATGATTTAAATCTTAAAACAAACACTGTGATGTAAACATTAGTACATAATACCTCCATAAAGGGATGAAAGATTTCATTACAACTTTGGTTATAAGTTCAGCTTGTTCTCTTTGAAGTTGAAATATTCTTTTTCCTTCTTCATAACTACTTCCAAATGCTGTTCGAGAAATAGCATCACTAGCCATATTCTGAAGAGAAGGCCATATGTCTATTTCACATGATCCATTTGAAGACAATATTTCTTCCCACTCGCTTATCAAATCATTGCAACTTGTGAAGAAACTTGGTGTCATAATCTGTGGTGTAATAATAATGAAATTACTAAGACTTCAAATTTCATGTCAAGTTAAGTGCATAAAAGCATCAATGATATCTAATAATCAATAAAAGAAAACTAACCTTCAATTTTTCTAAATGGAAAGCAGAGTTGATTAGCTTTCTATGCTTGCTCCACTTTTCTCCGTGGTAGCTAGCAAGACCACTAGCTAGCAACTTGAAAATCTTATAATTGGTTTTTGGAAAGTCAGAGATTTTGTTCAATACATCTTTTATTTGCTCAGGTTCTGTAAGAGTCAACCTTGGTTTTGTTCCAAACCAAATGAATGAATTCTTCCCTGCATACAATTTGCAACTCCATAAGAAGGTTTAACTATATTGCTTATATTAACATACTCGAAAGGACTAATTTGGATTTTTTTTTAATCAATATACACTTTTAGATCGGTCAATCTAAAATATATAGGAGGTAGAAGAAGAAATTATCATTCTAAATTGATGTTGAGATAGACATTACAGAAAGCGATAAGTCTATTGATTTTATTTGGACCATTAAGATAAAATGAGTTGAGGTGATTAGAATATAAATGAATTCTACTCTAAACTACCGTTATAAGTGGTAATATGAGTCCACCGTAGATTGATACTTAAATCATTAATGTTTACTATTATTAGACGATCTTTGTAATTGTTGTTGTAGTATTAAACATTTTTCTAATATTGATTTATGGTGAATCGTCCATATTAGATTTATTTTAATGTATATTGTAAGAGAAAATTTTACTGTATTACCTCTATATTGTACTCCTCCCTCCATAGACTTCTTAAACTACTTAACTACCCTCAATAATAACAAATAAAAATTAAACTTTTAAATGTTTTTTAACAAATTGTTTTGAAACACGAGCGTGGGTGAATTTTTTCAATCTGAAGCAATTTTGAAACTGAGTTTTCAAAAATAAAAATTTCATTTTGATCATTTGAAAATGAAATTTTCAGAAGGTACTTTCTATTTGAAAATCTCGAAATTGTAATTTTAGAAATTATAGAAATTTCAAAATTTTAAAATAGAAATTAAATTCTATAAATTAAAGCTAAAATTTTGAATTTTAAAAATTTCAATTTTAAGATTTTCATAATGTAATTTTATTAGTTTCTATTCTAGAAAACTTAATTCTAAAATTATTTTTGTAAAAGACAATTAAATTATTTGAAATTTTAATAGATTTTCAGTATGTAAATATTTTGTGGAATAGTTAAATTAAATTTTTTAGAATTTATTTTCATCTTAACTGTTTTGATAATAATATGCAATCTACTAAAGATTTTGAAAGTCTCTCGCAAATATAAACATAGTTAATCAACAATAATCAAAACAAAAAATGTCAAAAGCCATATTTCAGTTGTACATTTTTTTTAAGTATAGACCAAATAAATGGATTTTTTTTGCAACCAAATTATTGGACTAGATAATTAATGAATTTTAATTAAAATCAAAATAGTTAAAAGTATATGAGGTTAAGATCTTCCATGATGTTTTTAAAAGTATATAAACTTGTTGAGGAATAATGCATAGCCGCCTTTATTGAATATGAAAATTTATGGGTGGCTATTAAAGAAGAATACTTCTATTGAATATTCTCTCTTTTTACTTGTGCGAGTTTCGCTTAATAAATCATATTAAAATAAAAAATATTGTTTATTAAGTATTAAATTTAAAAAATTATAAACGAATGATGTGTACTAGTGAAGTGTACTTAAATATTCAAATTAGAGGATCACTGTTGTGAATACTCTAAGAACTTTTAGTTATTTCCCATTAAAATCGTGAAAAAAATTCATGGTTAAATCTAAATACATTTTACTATGCATTTCTTGCGCTGTACTTTAAAGAGTAATTGAAAACGAAAAAATAAATAAATTTACGTTAATAATTTTTTATAAGAAATTTAAAGATTAAAAGTTTATTTAATGCTAAAAAAATTAAGACTAAAATACACTTGTATTTTAGGTTTAATCAATTTTCACTTAGTTGATTTAGTTTTGTTATTGTTTAATCATTTAAATTACATGTTATTTGCAATATTAACCATTAAATTATCACTCTAAGTAAGATGACAGGCATTTAGAAATAAGAAGATCGAGCAAAGAACAAACATACCGTGAATTTTAACGCTTTGTTGGGTGTAAGGAAAGACACGTGGCACTATATCATCCGTCAGATTCATCGATTTGGATTTGGCTTCATTTTCCATCTTAAAAAGATCCTTTAAGTCACCAACCAAAAATCTATAAGGATTCCCTTGAAGCCCTTGTTCTCTTAACAACTTCTCTAACTTCTTTGGCTTCAACCACAACAAATTCAAAACCTTCCATGCCCACAAAATTGCAATTGTCACGATGATGAGAATTATGCTTGAAGTTGTGGTCCAATTTACTTCCACATCTTTGTTCATAATTGATGGAGCAAAGAAGAAAGAGAATTTGTATTATTATAAAATTAGAGGAAATGAAAGTGTATAAATATGAAATCAAAACTATGGTTTTTATAGAATTTTGGAGGTAAACACTATGAAGTCTTGCACGATTCTCTATGTTATCCTTTTGTTTTTTTTGTCTTTGGCTTTGTTTGTTTGCAATGGAATAAAGATTAATATCAACAAGCACATAAGCCGCTTATCAACAAAAACAAAAACAAACAGCTAAGCCTTTTTGTCTTATATAAAATATATTTCACATATATAGTAAGAATATATTTTTTTATAGTTTTTTATTTTTATTTTTTAAATTAGGACGGAGGAATTATTATATGACCAATTTACAACTATTCGAATATAATTTGAATTTCGTCCAGTAAAATTACAAAATTAAACTATTACTATTAACAGGACGAATTCTGATTTTTCAATTACTAAAAAAGATACAAATTCAATGCAAAAAACATGGAGCAATAAGAACATTGGAATAGCGGGTTGAGTATGATGCATTAATTACATGTAAAAATACAACTTTTAAGTGACGTATACGATAAATAATATTGCCCTTTTTATTCTTAGGAATTAAATTTTGTCCGTAAAGATTTACAACATTATCCTGCACACTAACTCAAATTCTAGTAGTGAGAAAAAGCATTATGTGTTTTATTATGTTTCATTATTGTGTCTAATTTCATTATCGTGTGTTTATTTTGTATCAGATGGTTGCATCATCTCGCATCATTTGAGTGTCATTTGATTTATATCATATGTGAGTGTCATTTGTATATCATTTGCATATCTCATTATTATAACAGTTATTGCAATTCACTATTATTTTGAAAGGCTTAACATCCTTTAAAATTATGATTTGTTTCATTAGACTTAATATCCTAAGAAGAACAATAATACAAATGCTTACATTCCGAGGAATTATAAATCATTAATCAATAGACTTCATAAGAATCCAAAGTATTTCCTTTCTAGTAATTATTTTTTGTTTTTACTGTTATGTGCATCAAAAATATAAAATAACTTAATAAGATTGAAACTCTTAAAATTCATGTGTATCATAAATTATTAGTAAATTAGAGATGATAATCTAAGCATTTGATAATCTACAATCCAAATCAAAACGTTAAAAACAAATGCAATACATGTCAATGAGTGACCCTCTGAGCACACAAAAAAATTTACGTTAATTATCTGCCTCTAACTAAAGACCCTTAATGATCATCTAACTCAAAGATCAAAAGAAGAAAGTTCTAAATGAAGCATCTGTTAAAGTCAATGTTCTAGTACAAGTTAAATCATCTGATGAACAAAGAGAGAGAATTAGCTAATCAAGTGCACTGACTCTAAAGAATTTGTTGAAGATGTGTTTGGCTTGGTTAACCGCACTTTCAACACGCTTCTACTGAATTTGACTACCGACTTACTCTAATGATTCTACGTAAGATAGTTATAGTAAACAAGTTGACTATCTAGTTAATATTGTAGAGATAAAAACACAATAAATAGGTGGTTTGAATTGTGTTTTGTTTCAAAAACTTAATTAAAAACTAGTGAGGTTGAATGTAGGAATAAGTAAAATGATACGTAAAGAGACAAGGAGAGAAATACGAGCCAATTTATCATGGTTCATTGATTACTCTTCATCATATGCATATTTTTCATTGATTCTAGTCTTATTTATCTTTAATCATTAGTAAATTTAAAGATTTATTTGATATATTTTGTTGATTTTAGTTCTTCTATTTATGAAATATTTATGTTATTATTTCCTTGATTAAGTAGGGATTTTTCGGAGTTTTGTGTTGTTACTTTGTTTTAGTGCAGTGCTGAATTTTGGTGAGAAATCAACATGACCTATGTAGAGCATTTCAGCCATATATGGAGTTGTAGATGTCCAATTGGAGTCACACCAAGTGCAAATGAAAGCTAAGATTCATAGCTACAACTTTCATGAAGACACCGGAACCTAATTCAGACTCTAAAGAGGAGCAAAATGAAATATACGTCGGACATCAGATGTTGTGCGCCTAAAGCGCGTCGAATGTTGTGCGCCCGACGCGCATCAGCATTCATAAAAACGCAATTTTTCACTGTTTTATGGATATTTTTGACTCTTGGAAAGTTGGGAGACTTGTGCCCTAGCATAGAAACTCAAAGACGGCCGTTTCTAACATCATTGGAGCAGATTTATCAAGAATCATTCATGAATCCTTCTTGTAATTCTTCTCTAATCTCTATCTCTTTTATCTCTGTCATGAGTAACTAAACCATATTTGTTAGGGATGAGTGTAACAAGATGAAACCCTTATTTTTATCATTTGATTTCTAGTTATATGAATGAGTTTATGGAATTATTTTTCTCATCTATGTGCTTAATGCTTTTTATTGCTTGATCAACATTAAAATGTTCTACGATTTGTATTTTGAAACGGAAGTGGACTTTACGAATGCTTGAAATGAGAAATTCATGAATTTGTAGTCTAGACATAGGTGCAGGTCATGAAACCAATTAAATTAGTTGCAAAGCAATAATTTACAAGAGAATTTATGCTCGGTAATGCTTAATTCTAATCTTAAATCTACTAAGGAATTAGGGGTTACTTTGGAATTAAAGGTTCTGTCACTAAGACATTAGGGCAAGAATAATAAAGATAATTCAGTAATAATTTAATAAAGGAATTCATTAACTAGGATCAAATTTGACACAAAGGTTGGATTCGAAGTGAAACTCATCCCTGACATTTTTCTCAATTTATAAATGATCAATTTTACTACTGTTGTCAATTTTAAATATTATTTCAATCAACTTGGGAACTTTTTGTTCAATTTTAGTAACTAAATATAATTCAATAGTAAAACGCAATCCTTGAGTTCGACAATCGGTACTACCGTTTTAATTATTACTTGCAACGATTCAGTACACTTGCTAAAACGCTATCATTGACCACCAGCACGGTAGCTACATTCAATTCCTTCACACATAAGGATTTAATCCACTATTCACCAATAGTATCACAAGTCCACTAAACACCTTATAGTCAAATTGACTATGTTACTCTCAAAATGCTAGCTCAGTATGGTCAAGCTTTTGATGACGACAGTCACTACTGGGCCAAGTTCTAACAGTGCCTGTATTAGGTTTCCGACAAACTCTCACACGGGTGTTTACACAAACTTCTTTTAGAAGATATTTTAGGTTTCTCAACACAGTAGCAACGTTCAATCCATTTACACGGAAGAATTTAATCCACTATTCACTAATAGTATCACAACTCAACTAAAAATATTCTAGTCAAATTGATTGTGTTCAAGCCTTCTCAATCTTCTAGCTTAGTACAGTCAAGTTATTGAGGATGACAACCACTACTAGTTCAAGTTACAAAAGTGTTTAGATTGGTTTTCTGACGAACTCTCACACAAGAGTGTTTACACAAATTGCTCTCAAAATGTATTTTAGGTTTCTAAGCAGTTAGAGCTAATACAAGAGTTTTTCATGAGCTTGCATCTGTGACAGCAAGAATTTTTCATTTGTTGTTTTTGTGTTGTCTTTTTATGGTTTCAATGACGATCAATAATCCTTTTATAGAAAAGCTTTAAGTCTATTAGGGTTTCTAATTGTTTTTGTGATTCCGTGTAATCAATATGTGAAATAATAACTCGTATCAAATTTTCAAAGATTCAATCAACATTAAAAGTTTGTTTGAATCCATCATCATAATTGATTCAGCGTAGCTTCGTAGATATGGTGGGACGGCCAGAGGATGTCCCTACTTAAGATACCAAGGTTGTCAGACTTTATCAAGGTTGACTTTATCATACAATCAATTTATATAACAAGGTTATTAGACACACAATCTTCAGAGCGAACTTGTATTAACTGATTTAGTAGAGATGCGTCAAGAGTGTGTTTGTTAGAGTCTGTTATATCTTAACAAATATTTCATAGCACTGTATTAATTTCATTGCTTAACTTATCTTTTCATCAAAGGATGCAGTGTAAAGACTTTAAAGTTCATGACAAGAGTCAGCACACTTAAATAATTTTATTAGCATAATAAATTGTTCCTGCAAAATGATTTTTGTTATCATCAAAAAAATTAAGGGTCATTGTTCTTCAAACCAACTTGTTTCTAACAATATCCCCTTTTTTGATGATAACAAACATCTACTTTTGTGAATAATTTTTTTTTATAATAGCATGATAAATGTAGAGATGTTCAAAGTAAAGTAGTAAAGTATCTCTTTAATATAATTAAGTTTTCAAAAAGAAAGTGGAGTACGAAATTCTGATAGAGAGAGTTTACTAAAGAATAAGAAATTGTTAACACAAACATAATCCCCTTTTGTCATTAGACAAAAAGAATTCTACATAGAGGTAAAATACATCAAAAAGACATAAAAGTTAAGTCTTAAAGAAAACATTAAAAAGTGTATAATACAAGAGTGAGTGGAAAAAGAAACACAATAGGTAAAAAACAAAAGATTGAGATTTGTGGATATAACTAAGAACAATCATGTGTTATAGAGATTCCCTCACACCCTTTACTTTTTTACTTTTAACTTACATATTTTTCAGCCTCTATAATCTCTTTTAGTTTGTAAATGGTCATCTTGGAATTTTTTCTATATTATCATGTTTGTTTTATTACTAATTTGGTCCTTATGATTTTTTTTATATATATTTTTTTTATCCTTATAAATATAATAGTTTTATTTTATTTTTTTCTTATTTAAATATTATTTCGATTAAATTTGTTTAGAATAATTTTTTAAATTTGTATTCCCATTGGAGTTTATGCGAGACCTTAAACCCCAAAATAATATATATTAATTTAAACAAGAACTTTTATAGAACTTTTGCAACGGATAGATAAAAAAAATTCATAAGGAAAATAAACTTTTACAAGTTATTTAGAATATCACATTTCTCAAAATTCAAAAGGAACACTTTAAATTTTTCCTCTTTTAAAATAGTAGGGTTTTCATAAAAGAGTTGTTTCTAATTAAATAAATAAAATACAACTTATGACTCCCATTTCTGGTATCATCTATCAGAGCGAGTTTCTCCCAAACTTGAACTTGAAGACTCATTAACTTGTAATAACTGCGATTTTTGCAAACGCAGGGTTAAGCCAGTCACACAACAAATGAAGTGAATTTTGAAATAATGTTAATAGTATAATATAAGTAAGAAGAACACACAAACAATCATAATAGACTGTAGCATAACACAAACATCCTTCAAGGTAAAACATCACATTATAAAGTTAAAATCACTCAAGTAAAATCAAAACATTTCACTATAACATCAAATCATCTAAGAGAAATTATTATCGCACATGATACATATTAATCACAACAAATCAATCACAATAAAATGCAATGATATGCATGAGCTTAGACTCTACTTCACAATGTGGTACCATTCTAACTCTGAAGTACTTGGTTAAGAGGCTAATTGATATTATGTCATCATCACGATGGACGGACAATTCAAATTGGTCTTGTCCTCATAAATCCCCTTAACTCAACCCAAGACACATATACGCGACAGTTGAGGTAAACGTGTGTTGCATGGTAGCTCCCGACATTTGGAGTGCTACCTCCAAGTCACCTAGGAATTCCCCACCCAAATACCTCCAAGGTCTAACAATCTTGCCTTAAGGCTCAACAGTAGACCGCCACGATCAGACTCATTCAGTTGTACTTCTCCGGAATCACTAGGCTTGTCATGTCCTACCTATATGATGACAAAATAATCTCCACTTCACAAATTCTCAATATTTATTTTCTCCCTTCGTTGGCCTATGATACTCCATTAAGACCGTAATCTCCAACACAAATTGAAATCACAATTATTTCACCAATTATGGGATTACTTTAATATTCTCATCACAAATTAACAACATCACTATCATTAATCATATCTCATCACACAAACTCGTCATAATTTTATAGCATTAGTATCATCAATCAAAAATCATCATTATCATCACATAAACATATATCATACTAAGCATCCATATTTTATTATCACATCACATAATTTTATCTAATCAAATAAATGCACATAATTTCATTTGATATTCAATATCACAATAATGACAAATATCGACTACCACACAATTATCGAAAATTAAATTAATCAACACCTTATAAATATTTCTATTTCACATTTTATCTCACAATTCTCATATTTCACATTAATCAATTTATCTCTCAAAGGATTAATGTCGTATGTAGGGAGCCTCAGATGAATCATTGAGAAAGAAGGGTTTCCCGTTCATCTCACAATATATTATACTCATGAACTCAAACATTCTCTCACTCCTTACCTTATTTCAACGCTTTCACACACGAATACAATTAAACAAGCAAACACCATTTGTCCATTGACTCTTACTCCTTCAATTGATCATAAATCTGAAAACCATTCAATGGATAATATAGCCATTATTCACATGGTCGTTTTTGTGTTGGTTTCACTCAAATCGAACTTACGGTGAAGAAGAACAGTGCAAAATAACGAATTTGAAATTTGGATAAAAATGGAGAAAGTTTTCTGGAACAGCTATCGATCACCAGTATCAACTTCTTTTTTTCTCCAAGTGCGACCGGTTCTTCATCTTTTCTACTGTAGCGCTATGTGGATGCTCTTCAGATCTTCAGATGTTTTGTTTGTGTAACAAACTTGCTTCGTTTGGTCTATAATTTTAGTAATTGAACCTGGTATTTAGGGGATTAGTATCGTCGTGTATTAGTTCCCACTACCTTGCAGCTCAATTGGTAGTGGGAATGAATGATGCTAACAAGATATATTTGTTATTGTTGAGTTCATTTCCAGATGATTAAGAAGTCCTTGTTGTGACGTTGACCAATTTAGCTCCAAGTGGAAAGTTGAAAATATCAGCAGTTAAAGAGAAAAAGTTGAATGAAGAAGCTCAAAGAAAGGAGCGTGGTTTGATTGGTTTTTCCTCAAATTCAGAAGCACTAGTTACATAGTCACGAGGAAGAAGTCAATCTAGACACTTCCATAAATACGACAATTCAAAAAGTTGTAACAAGTCAAGAAGCAAGTTGGGTACTAGAAGAGAAGTGATATGTTATAACTATGGCAAAACAGGCCACATAAAAAGAAATTGCAGGTTCCTTAAGAGATATCAATCAAGGGAAAAAGATGAAGACAATACATCAGTAGTTGCATTTGTTAGTGATGTCTACATTGTTTATGATGATAATTCCATCAACCTTCCATGTCAGGATTCAACTTGAATTATTGATTTGGTGGCTCATATCATGTTACTTCTATGCTTGATTTCTTCTCATCTAACAGTTTTGGTGATTTTGACACAATAAAAATAGGAGATGAAAGAGTATGTAAAATTATCGGTAAGGGAGATATTCAGGTTGAAATTGAGATTGGTTTCAAGTTTCAATTGAATAATGTTAGACATGTTCATGATATTCATCTCATTTGGATTTCGGTGAAAGCATTGGATATTGAGGGCTATGACACTTACTTTCTCCATTTATTCCACTTGACGGTGATATTTCAAATAGAGTGTGGACAGAAAAAAAATGTCTCTTATCGTCATTTGAGAGTGTTTGGTTACATATGTTTTGTCCATGTTCCAAATGATGAGAGGTTCATGCTTGATAGTAAATCCAAACAGTGTGTGTTCGTCAGTTATGATGGTGAAGAATTTGGTTATAGATTGTGGGATTCGGTTGACAACAAAACTATAGAAGTCAATATGTGATATTATTTGAAGATCAAACTACTAAAGATTTTGATAAACCTAAGAAACATAAATCAAATTCCAAAAGTTACAGTGATGTTGCGCCTAAGACCCTGCATAAACTTTTGTTGATGGGGAAACTTTTCTATATTATTATTATTATTATTATTATTAGAGGAAAAAAAAGGAACAAAGTATTTTAATTGGGCTAAGACCATGTGATGAAAGAGAAAGAAAGGGATTTGAAATCCCTATGTTAGAGAAAGAAAGGAATAGTGCCAAAAAAGGGAAGAAGAGAAAGCATAAAAAGTAATGGTAGGAACATGAAAGGAGAAGAAGAAATTTGGGTTCCGGTGGTAATATGTTTGTAGCAAACTTGTTATGTTAGGTCTACAATTTTAGTATGTTACTTCTACCTCTGAGTTTGTTCTTTTAATATATAATGTTAGTAGTTTTATCTTCTCTGAGAGTTAGTCTGAATTACCCACTTTAGTGAAAAATTATTTGTTATTTGAAATTTCACTATAGTAAGTAGGGGTGTTCAAAAAAACCAAAAACTGAACCAAACTGCCGAACCGAACCGAACCGAACTGCTTTTGAACTGAACTGGTTTAAGAACCGAACTGTTTTCGAACTGATTTTGTAAAACCAGAACTGAACCGAACCGGTTTTTCAATTCAAAAAACCGAACCGAACCGGTTTTTTGTTTAAAAAAACCAAAACGAACCGGTTTTTATTTCAAAAAACTTGAACCGAATTTTTTTTAGTCGTAATTAGGGGTAATTATGAAAATTTTGGCCTATATGAACAAAAAAATTAAGTTAAACCAGTTCGGTTTGGTTCAAAATAATAAACCGGTGCACCACTTTTATAAACCGGTTCGGTTCGGTTCTTTGAACTGAAAACCGGTTCAGTTCGGTTTTTCCAAACTGAAAAACAGTTCGGTTCAATTTTCAAATGGTTCTAGTGCAGAACTGAACTTTGCCCACCCCTAATAGTAATGCATGCCAATAAAAATAGAAAATGAGAGACCCAAAGTAATGATAAAATGACTTGTAACTGTAAAGCTATAAGGTATCATACCATGGGGATTACAAAATAACAAAAAAGTAAAAGTAACTGAGATGCAAGGGAAAAATTGTTGTTTTACATTTCCACTTATTTGTTCGTTTACCAGGTTCGGCGCGAAATCATAAATAAGCTCTACCAAGGATTGCCAAGCATTAGGTACTGACATTCCTCCTCGCTTTTTAGTAACAAAATGAACCAGCAGCAAAACCAAACTTAGAGTGAACATCATAAAGAAAGAGGGATTTGTGAATGAGAAATAAAAGTCACCTAACTTCATAGGAGAAAAGGGATTATCTCAAACTGTTCCAAAGGGGTGGGGATGTTGATAGACGAGTCAAGACTAGGATGATCCTAAAAAATACCATGACTATCATAATAAGAAGTGGCTATTGTCGACTTATGTTCCCTAGTGTTACTAGAAAGACTCTAGTGTACTCATTAATTATTATAGTGAAATATTTTATTGAATTAGGTTTCGTGGTTTTTATTCTCTCAAGTTGCTATGTGGAATTGTATTTTTTGTTCGGTCATTTATCTGCAATGTAAAGAGAAAAATGTTTCGTATTATTGAGATAGTTATCTCTAATTTTTCCCAACAAAAACTATTTTAAGGTTATTAAGAAATTTAATCAAGTGCAAATGATTTTTTAAATTTAATATAAAATACAAGTCAAATTTACTAAATTATCTATTTTTAACATCAAACACTCAACTACAAAAAATGTTCCAAATGTAGTTTTTTTTATTAGTAAGCAAATACATTATAGAAAGGACAAGGAGTCCTCGAATCCATTACAAAATTTTGAATCAATTATAACACTCAATACACATTAAGTTAATAATTTTCTCATTAACTAGGTTGGATCATGGGTCCTTACAATCCTTCATCCTTTAGCTCAATTCAGTTGATTGTGAGATTGTAACACGAGTCAATATAACAACTATACAATAACCTTTCTGCTTTATGTGCTACGAGTAAACACCAAGACAAATACTTAAATGTAAATTATAATTCTCATGTCATCAAAGACTCCCTTGAAAATAATTTCATTTATGTGTATCTAGATACACTAAATCGTGGCTAGCCAAGCAATCAGTGGCGGAGCTTGACTAAAAAGTTTGGGATGACCGATATAAAATTATAATATGTATAAATCAAATATGCAAAGAGTTGCATTCTAAATTTAAAGAGTTGCATTCTAAAACATGCAGCCATTATTTATGTTTTTTATTCTAAATTTGTCGTATATCTTGTTCCATAAACAGGCAGCCATCGGCAACAACAATTTAAATCAACCAATTTAGCAACACCAATTTAGCCATCATTCTAAATAAGCAGCCAATATTTTAAATCAGCAACAAAAACCAGCAAATCAACAACAAAAATCAGCACAACATCTTGTTCAGCAAAATCAAGAAAAACAACAAATCAGCACAAACATCTTGTTCAGCAAATCAACAAAATCAGATAAAACAGCAAATCAACAAATTCCAAACCTTTGGAGTTTTGACGACAAACAGGCGAGGCGAGGCAGCAGCGGCGCAAGACGGAAAGACAAGGGCGACACAGCGGCGGCGCGACGCAATGCAGCAAGAGTTAACAGCATAAAAGCATTCGAACTTGGGAGATGCAAAAAAGAATAAGGTTCTTTTGTATATTCCTTCTTGAGGATTGTACACACAGGTGAGAACAAATGGCCTAGCTTTGCTTCTTCCTCTTACTCTGCTTCGGTTTAGCAAAGGGGGTGAGGTCGACCTTCTTTCGGTGGTACCTTTTCTTCTAGCTGGTTCTCTTGGTCAAAAGCCACCTTAGTGGCCAAGAATAATAAGAATCGCCCAGGATGAGTTAGAGCTAAAAGAAAAGCTTAGCGGCAATTTCTGATCTTCTAGTGAGAGAGAGCAGCGTGCGCATGAGAGAGAGGATATGATTTAGAGTTTAGGCATTATTGTAATTTTGTAATTTTAATAAAGGTATTTCGGTCCTTTTACTTATACATTTTTTTGTGTGGCCGCAGCCCCTCTGTCCCAAATAAACTCCGCTAGTGCAAGCAATGTATATGGTTGGCCTTACTTGCCTTTTTTGAAAGAAAAAAATGAACCTATTGTGTAGAAAATGATTAAAATCTTCGTGATTGCAAGAACCTTAATCTCCAAATTCTATTAAAAATACAACAATAAAAAAAAAATAGTGTCAAATGTTTTCAACAGCACCAAAGTAAAAAACACACACAATTATCTGGTCATGTTCCATATCCCACTGGAAACAATGTTGATCTTGTCGGCAGCCGGTTGAGAAAAAGCCTCCAAGCAAAAACACGTACCTTCCATATTACGGCACAAGGCGCTTGTGTCAATAAGGCATCTTCGCTTCCTTTTTGAAAGTAAAACAATGTTAAACAACTCAAGGTTTTTAACTCCTAAAGTCACCTCATTTCTTTGGTAAACATATTTTGTCCCAACACAACCTATTATTTTTCAAATCCTCCACTCAATATTATATTTTTTTATATTAACTTTGAGTAAATCTCTTGCATAAAATTATCGCATTTTATCACTGAATCATCGTAAAACATCTAATAATTTGTAAATATCGACAATATATAATTAATATTTTGGAGCTTCAGAATTTTGGACCACTGTATGGTTGGCTCAGCCTGCACAAATTATGGACCGGCCCTAACCTTGAGTCAAGTGTACATCATAAGATGTCCATAACTAACTTACTTTTATTCAAAATCAACTAAATAAAATTAAACTTGCTACGCATTCCTCCAAGAAAAAAATGAATACGAACATAGGGATCAATAAAATTGCCTCATGTAAAGATTATAGATGGAACATAGGGATCATTTAAATTGTGGTCAACAACCATAATTGCGCTGCAATATTGCAGAATTTGAATTTGAAGTATATGCAACTGCATTGCAGCCACAATAGGTTCATTGATTGCATTTGTCTGCATATTCCCGCAATATAATGGTTTGTAGGATAATCGCAACAACAGCCGCAATTGAAAATCATATGTAGCCACTATACTACATGCATGCATAATGCTCAATCATTAAACATAGTATCTTAACATAGATTGTCGGCTAATTCTGTAAAATATTGATAATAAATTAATGTGTATCGTCACATAGCTCAAGCATTATAAGCAAGCACTTAAGTGTAAAGCTTGGAAATATGATACATGCTTTGGACACCTTAATTAGCCACTTTACTCGTGCATGAAGAAATTTATTAATTATAAATAATAATTAATAAAACAGAGAAATATAGATAAAGCCCTTCTAAGTACAAAGTATTATACTAATGTTTGTATTACCTAAATTAATGGAAACTTAATATAATTATGTTTTAAAAATATACCACCAGCTGCAATAGTACTTGTAACATTTTTCTATCCAAGATTGCTAAAATTAACCTTGGATTTGAATTTAGTTGAAAACTTCATATGTAAAGTATTGGATAAAAAATAACCAATATTATTCATGTTAACCCAATTAAGAGGCGAAAATTGATAATTGAATGCCACATTATTGTTGTAAAAGTTTATTATCCGTTAAAAGAATGTGTTGCTAACCCTTCTCTTTTCATAAAATATGTGTAAGTGTCGCTAACGAGAGAGATGTCACTTTTTAGAAATCTATTTTTTGATTTATTTTAGAAATCAAGCTTCAATAGCGGACCCCTTTTGGAAAAAATGTTGCTAATTTTCTGCCATATTGTCAATAATCATTGTATCAAAAGGTTGCAGCAAGGTATTTGTCTTCATAAAATTGGGGAGGAAATCCTTGGATGTGATTGGTTGTAGTTAATGAAATATCAGTAATTTTGGGTATTGAGTGGAATTTACCTTTCAAAAGAATCCAAACACTAAAACAAAGTGCACTTAAAATAATCCATTGAGGAAGACATGTCAAACAGTTTAGCGCAAGCTACAAAAATCAAGCAATGTTTTTTGTTTTTCAATTTGAAAAAGAAACACAATTAGGGTGGAAAACCTTGGATTGGTAGGTTATAATTTAGAAATAAATAAAAATGAAATGTTGGTAACTTTTTGTAGATTTCCCACAAAATCTAAAACATTTAACGACTAACTTGGAAGATTTAATGTGAATTTGGACACATTAAATTTTAATAAATTATTAATATAGATGGTCGATGTTTGGTGAGAAACATAAACAAATAGTATTTAGGTACATTCACATAAATGAATAAATGAATAAAGATAAAAGAATAAAATATAAAGATAAAAGAATAAAATGACGTATATTTTTTAAATAATTAAATGATATATTTTTTTTGTAAGTGTGTTCAAACTATTTATTTATATTTGTGATCAAATAAAAATTTCTTCTAACTTTAACGTTCAACGGGATCTCAAGATCAAGTTATATTTATATTTTATTGACGAACTATCTATTTTATTAACTTTAGTGTGTTATGCTGTTAATATTATAATAAATGTTTATATTATATTATATTAGATATCATGTCTTGAATTTGAACTCTGAACCTCACGATTATACACAAATTTATTTATCATTTTATTTATGAGACAAAAAAATGTTTTGCATTTCAAATAGGCTTAATGATGTTGGGCTTATTGTTCCTTGGGCAAGCCATTTCTTAAACTAGGTTTGTATCACAATAATAACGAATATATACAAGTATGCAGGGTGGGGGTTCCCTGCTTGCCCCTTTCAAATCCGTCCCCGACAACTATTATGATAATTCGATGTAAAAAGTGCACCAACGTCATGGAAAAATCGATTTTGAGATATTCTTTTATATTGGGTAATTAATTTATAATCTGAAAATGCTCACATACTACTTTGTTAGTATCCATACTGGCTTCAAAACTATTGTGAAAATTCATTTTCGATCGATGTGAATTTCTTTTTTTTTTTTTTTGTCTATATAAAAAGTCTTTTTTATACTCTACTAATGACAACTACTCCTTAGAAGTAGTCTACAAAAAATTTATTTTGTGTCTAAAATACATATTTTGAATTGTAGTTTTGAGAAAACAAGATATTATAACCTCTAAAAAACGAGTATGTCAAAATAAAAAGGAGGCATCATACCAAGTCCTAGTTATGTGTTTCTAAGACTACGAAATGTTATAGGGACATGTCATGGTGTTGTGAAAATATTATATTGTAGTAACACTATTTGCTTTCAAAGTGTTGTATTTCAAGGTGTTCATTACTCATCTATCACTAGTATTTAATTGATTGTGCATTTCAACTATTCTTAAAATGTGAGAACAATGGTGTTGTAATATTGAGTTTATCACGTTATCAATATATATTACTATTGATAATTATAATAGATTCACAAAGTCATTCATAAGAAGAATAATGTACTAATGTGTATTAATTGTCGATATTTATGTCAATTAGTAAGATTAGTTACATACAAGTAAATAAGATAAACTACTATTTATATGAATGAAACACAATTTAAGATAACGAAGAGCAAAAACCACGAAAGTTTCCTATGTGAAGTCTATAAAAGGATTGTAATTTGAAGCATGGTGCTCTCATAGCCTTGTACAAATAAAATAATGTTCAATATGAGCATAAAAGTTGGTGCATATATATGATATAGGCAATTTTATATCCAACTGAATAACTTGTTTATTTTGAAAAACAAAATAAAATTGTCTAACTAGAATAAACACAAGTCTAATAGTAATTTAGAAAGTTTCATACCCCAAGATTAACCATAACAAAAACACATTTTTGTCACCAACAAACACTTCATATTAAGCTTTTGAGCCATTTTTCAAAATCACCACCATCTTTTCTCATAAACTCTGGTCCAGGTTTCAAATCAATAAACAATTTGGGAGATAGCTTTGGAAATGATAGCAAGCATTTAGTTGCTACAACTTGATCCCACGAGCAATGATCCACAAACCAAATGATAATCTTCTCTATAACACCACCATTTAATATAAAGTGTTTAACAAATTCAACTTCAAACTCTCCACTTCTATATCCCTTTATACAAAGTGATTTTAGTTGGTGACTGGTACACTGACTTGGATCTCTTCTTTGCCAAAACAAGACTCCAGGGTAAGGCAGAAAATTATTTTTATTATAATCATGTGTGTCATCATTGTAATCTGAATTGACCTATAGGAAAGGAAGAAAAAAAACATGTCAAGAAAATATGATTAATTCATCAATTGTAATGGTGACAACACTGACACAAAAAAGCATACCTGATTATTTATTTGAAGATTCTTTAGTTTATGACAAGACTCCAGTGCAGAAGAAATAGCGACCATACATCTAATATTTGTCAAAGCTAAATCGAGAGAAAGGGTAATCAAATTGTCGAATATACTTCCCGTGATTGAACCACGATGACGACGCTATATAGAATCAGAAAAGATAGTTATAAAAGACTATGGTTTCAATCAAAATTCAAAACATTTGTGAAATGAAATAGAGTAAAGAATAGAAGAAAGACTAACCAAAAGGCCACCACAAATTTCAATAATATTTGTTGATGTCAAAAGCTTATTTCCATTTTGATAAAAACCTCTCCCAAAACTATTCACATCATTGTAAGCACGTAGAACACTAAGTTTTGGGGGCTGTAAAACTAGATCTTTATGATTACAAATAACAGAGTCAATCTCTATAACTTCAACGTTAGCTGCAAAAACCAAAATCTTACGGATGTTTAAATTATACATTTTAACATATTTGAGACTTGGACTATCAATCTTAAGTTCGTCTTCAAAGAATTTACATTGGTCCAAAATGAGATCTTCAAGAGAAGAACAATGAGAAAGAATCCCTTGAAAATTGTTTGATATAATACGCACATTGTTAAGAATAAGAGTTTTCAAAACCTGTGAGGGATTAGGAAAGGGTATAGTTGTAAAATGATAGTTTTTCAATTCAATAATCTCGAAATTAGAGAAAATCTCAAAAGGCAAATCGAGAGTTCGTCCAGCTTTTCTTAAATCAGAATCAGTTATTTCATGAAGATAATAACGCAATTCAAGTTCCATTGAAACCTTTATAACCCCTAAATTCAATAGTTTCTTCATCCACTCCACAGCGTCTCCACTTGCACAACTCTCTGGTAAATGTTGAATGCTACAACTTTTCAATGGACCAATGTGATTCTCCATAATTGATTTAATCAATATAGCTGCTTCAGAAATTGTATCCATTAATTCCTCTGCTTTAGGATCTATCTGAAATGCACAATTAATCACATCACAAACAAAAATAAATAAATAAATAAATACTATAACAATCTGTAAAATTGTACCTTACGACGCATAGCCATAGCAATGCGTGAGCTTGAGTTAGAATTTTGAATGTAAAATTCAATCCAAGACTTCAACATTTGTTTTTGATCAAAACTAAGGTGAGAAGAGTACTTCCACATTGTTTTCCAACGGTGTGAAAGAACACTTGTTCTCACAATTTCCATGCCTGGTAGTAAAGAAATGATACATGCTACAAGTACATCAGGAAGATCGCTGATCAAATCTACTTCATCTTTCTCTATAGCTTTCACTTTTTTCAGTTTTTCTTCTCTCATTCTTCCTTCTTCTGTTTCTTTCAATGGAACTTCATCTACAAAAAAGTCTTATAAGTGAAAACCACATCCAGTTTTTTTATAAGTGAAAACCACATCTTGTATTCAAACCCATATATAGCACAATTTATTATTATTTGAAAAGTTATATTGGAAATTAATTTGGAATTTTAATTAATAACTATATGTCTGTGTATTTTAAATTTCATTTCAAACCTTCATAAGTGTTTATTATTAACATCTGGCAAATATATTAATATTTAATTTGAAATACTAATGTATATATTTATAATTTTTGGTAAGGTGTATTTAAAATTCTATATGTCTGTGTATTTTAAATTTCATTTCAAACCTTCATAAGTGTTTATTATTAACATCTGGCAAATATATTAATATTTAATTTGAAATACTAATGTATATATTTATAATTTTTGGTAAGGTGTATTTAAAATTATTTTTTGACCAAAAAGCTATATTTCAAATTTAATTCCACACCTTTCATGAATCATTATAATTTAATACAACTTTGACCATTAAAAATGATATATAAATAATAATAATAATAATAATAATAATAATAAAGTTTTGGGGGCTGTAAAACTAGATCTTTATGATTACAAATAACAGAGTCAATCTCTATAACTTCAACGTTAGCTGCAAAAACCAAAATCTTACGGATGTTTAAATTATACATTTTAACATATTTGAGACTTGGACTATCAATCTTAAGTTCGTCTTCAAAGAATTTACATTGGTCCAAAATGAGATCTTCAAGAGAAGAACAATGAGAAAGAATCCCTTGAAAATTGTTTGATATAATACGCACATTGTTAAGAATAAGAGTTTTCAAAACCTGTGAGGGATTAGGAAAGGGTATAGTTGTAAAATGATAGTTTTTCAATTCAATAATCTCGAAATTAGAGAAAATCTCAAAAGGCAAATCGAGAGTTCGTCCAGCTTTTCTTAAATCAGAATCAGTTATTTCATGAAGATAATAACGCAATTCAAGTTCCATTGAAACCTTTATAACCCCTAAATTCAATAGTTTCTTCATCCACTCCACAGCGTCTCCACTTGCACAACTCTCTGGTAAATGTTGAATGCTACAACTTTTCAATGGACCAATGTGATTCTCCATAATTGATTTAATCAATATAGCTGCTTCAGAAATTGTATCCATTAATTCCTCTGCTTTAGGATCTATCTGAAATGCACAATTAATCACATCACAAACAAAAATAAATAAATAAATAAATACTATAACAATCTGTAAAATTGTACCTTACGACGCATAGCCATAGCAATGCGTGAGCTTGAGTTAGAATTTTGAATGTAAAATTCAATCCAAGACTTCAACATTTGTTTTTGATCAAAACTAAGGTGAGAAGAGTACTTCCACATTGTTTTCCAACGGTGTGAAAGAACACTTGTTCTCACAATTTCCATGCCTGGTAGTAAAGAAATGATACATGCTACAAGTACATCAGGAAGATCGCTGATCAAATCTACTTCATCTTTCTCTATAGCTTTCACTTTTTTCAGTTTTTCTTCTCTCATTCTTCCTTCTTCTGTTTCTTTCAATGGAACTTCATCTACAAAAAAGTCTTATAAGTGAAAACCACATCCAGTTTTTTTATAAGTGAAAACCACATCTTGTATTCAAACCCATATATAGCACAATTTATTATTATTTGAAAAGTTATATTGGAAATTAATTTGGAATTTTAATTAATAACTATATGTCTGTGTATTTTAAATTTCATTTCAAACCTTCATAAGTGTTTATTATTAACATCTGGCAAATATATTAATATTTAATTTGAAATACTAATGTATATATTTATAATTTTTGGTAAGGTGTATTTAAAATTATTTTTTGACCAAAAAGCTATATTTCAAATTTAATTCCACACCTTTCATGAATCATTATAATTTAATACAACTTTGAACATAAAAAATGATATATAAATAATAATAATAATAATAATAATAATAATAATAATAATAAAATTTACATAATAGAAACTTAAAAAGGAAGGAGTCATAATTATATTTTTTTTGTTTCAGAAAGTAATGATTAATAAATAATGTGTAATTACTTAAAGAAAAATTAACTACTAATATTTGTAGGATTTAATTAATATGCACTAACAATGTAAAGATATTTTATATTTTCAGTTAATCACAAGAATTAGACCACAAAAATATTTAACATTATTTTTTTTACCTTAAAAATTATAAATGAAAATTTATAATTAATTGATAATGTAAAAAATATTTACTATCAAAATTAATCTCATAGTAATATCATATTTATATAAGTAAATACATTTCATTTATTATAAATCATTAACACATCGTTTGAAAGATTGTAAAAATCACACCTTTTTTTTTATAAGTGAAAACCACCAAGTCCATATATTGTGAAAATCTCACCTTTTAACTTCAATATATATATATATAACACATAAAATAAGGAAATGTTATTATAGTTCTTTTCTATCATATCAAAAATTTATTATTAAAAAAAACAAACAAACAAACAAACATCAACAAAATAAGAGAACATCAATCTAACTTAGAAAAAGAAAAAAAAAAGAAAGAAATTGTGTTCCTCAATTCATGCAGATTTTTCGATCCTTTAGCAAATATTATATAATATAGTTTTTATTTTTGCATTATAAGTTACATTTATAAAAGATTCTTCAATTGACAGTAAAAGAGTGGACTTCGCTAGTCTCTTTATCTTTAAACAAACCTAAATATTTCAATATCTCTTAGTCATGCGCAATCCTAAAATAAAATTATGTTAATAAAAATAATATTTGAATATGTCTTATTCAGCTGCATCTCATTTGAATGTAAATTAAACTCTATAACATATATAATACATAATACATAAATATTATAATTAATATATGTGTCTATTAAGAATAAAAAAAAATAAATAGATATAATAATATAATAATTTATAATGGAAATAGTATTTAGCAGGTCAACCTGAGGGTAAAGCCACTAAAGTAACTGCTTTAGACCTCTATAAAAAATAAAAAATTTACTTAATCATAAATTTCCAAAAAATATTTACTTAATCAAAAGGACTTAGATTTTAATGTTTTTTAAATTAAAAAATATAAATATTTTTTTAAATTTAATATTCTCTCAATATATAATATTAAATCAATTAAAAAAATATTACATTAATTTATTAATGTCAAGTTAAAATTTAAAAAAAATCATTTTAAACCTCATATTAAATTTTCTTTAAGCTTCTACATGTGTTGGATCGGCTCTAATATTTAGATATAAAAATAGAAAAATATTAATTAGTATCTTATAGGTATTGTTTAAGAGATTAAAATAGCAACTTTTTATGGAAAAATGTGTAATTAATATTGAAAATTAAAATATTTGAGTTTTTTAATAAAATTAATATATATATATATATATATATATGTGTATAATTGGAGAGAGTAAATAGATATAATAGCAATAGTCTATAGTGGAGAGAGCAGGAATAGGTATAATTATTTTTAAAAATACTCTAATTTAACTTCTTTTTTTTAATTTGAAGAGCAAAAGTACCATTGGAAAGTGTGTAGTGCATAAAATATAAAGATTGGCAAAATTGTCTCTATTAGTATATATCTTTCTTAAATATATAGTCAATTACTTTAAAATATAATAGACTGTATATATATTCAACAATAAATTTGAAAATTTAGTAAGTGAATATATTGTGTATTTCAAATTAAATAAATCAATTAAATAGAAATTAATTTAGAATCTAATTATTAATTAATATATGGATATTATTTTAATTTTAGTTCCAGACCTTCATATATTTTATTATTATTTGATACATTGAGTCAAATATATATATATATATATATATATATATATATATATATATATATTATTTTGTTTTTAGTTCATTAAAAAAAATTGAAATAATGTTTATAACAATTTATATGTATTGTCTGAATTTTTAAATACATTTTTTTACATGCATGTTTAGAGGATTATAAGAATCTCACCTAAAAAATTAAATTTTTTTAACAAATAAAGAATTAAATATAATTTTTTTAAAGCTTTTCACGCTTAAAATTTTGCATTTAATGCATCCTTTGTAAAAAAATTAGAGATGCGAATTTTTATAATATTTCTAAATATTCTTGCCAAAAATATTAAAAAATTTAATTCATATATGTGAATTAACTTAAAACAAAGACCAAAATAGTTGATAAAAAATATATGAGAGACTATTGTTTGAAAAAAAAATTAAAGAAACTAAAAATAAAATATAATCTATTTACAAAAATCAAAAATTTATTTAAGGAGAATATGTAATTTTGAACTTTATATATCAGGTAAAAAGTGTAACAAAGCCATTTAAAAAATGCATTTATAACTCATGTAAAAAAAACTACGTTTGTTTACCAATTTGAAAACTCGAAAGCAAACAACGTCAACATTTAAAAAAAAAATAATGATAATATACTTATATATTTTCATAGGATGCAGATTGAACTCTTTACATCAGGTAAAGCCTCAACCCATGTAAAGTGTAACAAAGTCATATGGTACTTTATAATTGATGTAAAAATAATTATGACTGATGTAAAGTGAATTTTTTGAACGGATGTACAATTTTTGTTTGAACTTTTCACATCATAACTGATGTAAAACGTTTTACATCGATTGTTTACCTAATTTGAAAAGTTGAAACAAACATCAAAATTCACATCATATTTGGGTTCAATGTGAAAATTCATTTTTGGCCAATGTAAAAAAAGTGTATGATTTTACTTCCCAGTTTTGGGATTTTTCCCTGTAGTAACCAAATTTCAGTAGTATTTTTTAATATGTTCTTTTTTAATATAAAATGGATGTGAAATTAAATTCAATGGTATGATGTTGTTGATTTGGACCACAAATCCTAGACTAAAAACTCTATTACAATCTTTTTTTAATTTTATTGTTTTTATGTCGAACTAAACAATACCACACAATTAAATGTAGTGCTATATAATTAATTAATTAATATGTCGTATTATAAAAGATAATATTCAACCTGAGTTGTGAAGAGAAATCTTGAAATCTTTGAAAATAGGGAGACTAAACTCTCAAATTTATAAATGGGATGAATAAAATCTTGTTACATTTGAAATAGGGACCAAAAGTACATCTAATTTTTTTTTATAAATGAAAACCACATATTAATATTCCATCTCACAGTAAATAGCACCACTTATATCAAAGGGGGTTAAGTTTAACAAAAGGGTCTAGACTCTCATAACATTGTGCTCCCATGTTCAAATCTCCGCTGGAAAAAATATCTGCATTTAGTTCCCGCCGAGCCTCGAATAAGATTTCTTCTAGCGAAGAGAACCTATATGAACCAAAAAATATAGAACCATTTATGAGTTCCAACTTATATCAAATGTTTATGTTTTACTGAAAATTTGTATTCATTAATTCAAATTGATAAAATTACATCAATCGATAACAATACAATTCAAAGTAGCTAAAACTAATGTTATATAAAGTTATTATATATTAGTAGTAAGGGTATTTTAGACATTTCTATTCTCCTGTATATATACTCAATGTAACTTTATTAACTTAAGTTTTGGTTCATTCTATGTTATGAAATCCTAGAGTGATTGTCTCTCTTCTTCCTCTTTTCATTGTTAACATGGTATCAAAGAGCTTTGGTTGATTTTGGGATCTACTATAAAGAAGAGAGAAACTATTTTGATAGGAAAGGCAACCACCAAAAGAGAAAAGAGAAGAGTAACCCTATTCCCGATTTTGTTAAATCAGTCTCACAAAAACATCAATTTCACATTCGTTAACCGTTGGATCGGGCTGATATTTGGACAGAAGGTTCGCAACATTTAGTTCTTCGTCTTCAACGGTCGGATCGGTGAAACGACGTCAGTAGGGGGAGAAATCGGGCTCTCACAACACCATATTATCCCTAATTTATTTTGTCTTTGTGATTGTGTTTGTCGTATTTTCATGTCATTATTTGTTACGGCTGGTGCTAAGGATGATTCTCATCAAGCACATTGGAAAATACATTGTTCGAAATTGGAGAGAGCACATAAGAAGAATTTTAGGGCGTCATCGTCCAATGTTGTCGCTTCTGCTCCTCCTACCATTGGCTCTAGTTCTGGTTCTGTATACTCATCTGAGACTGCTTCCCAAATATCTGATATTGCATAACAGCTTCAAAAACTTCTCGCCACTCAATCACATGTCATGTCTGCCACCTCTTCTATAGGTTTGAACTCCTCTGGTATGTTAGGTATATCTCATTCCATATAGATTCTTGATTCGGGAGCATCTCATCATATGACATACGATGATAAATCTTTTGTGTCTGTGAAACATGTCTCGTCTGTGTCGGTTATGATTGCTGATGACACTCCAATGCCACTAGTAGACGTTGGTTCTGTCTCCACACCTAACATGTCTATTTTTGATGTTTATTATATTCCTAATCTTACTTTGAGTCTTGCTTCTGTTAGTCAAATATGTGATCTCGGTTATTCGGTTATGTTTTCTTCCACTTCTTGTTGTGTGCAGGATCCATATTCCGGGAGACTGATTGGGACAGGTCATAGACAAGAGGGACTTTATGTTTTGGATGACCTGCGACTCCCAGATATTGCAGCCTCAACAACTACTGCTGACTTATTATCTAGTTTTCGCTTGAATTCCTTATCTTTTAGTTTTTATTTATGGAATTCTCGCCTTGAACATGTTTCTACTTCTAGATTAAAATATTTGGCTTCTACTGGAGCCTTAGGAAAGTTACAAACCTGTGATATCTTAGATTGTTGTGGTTGTAAACTTGTTAAACTTCCAGCTTTACCATTTAGTAAAAGTGTTTCCGTTTCAGATGCTCCATTTGATTTAGTTCACTCTAATGTTTAGGGTCTATCACCGGTTCTCACCAAAGGTGGATCTAGATATTATGTTTCATTTATTTATGATTACACTCATTATTGTTGGGTTTATCTTATGAAAAATATGTCTGGATTTTTTTACATTTATCATATATTTCGTGCAATGGTCAAAGCTCAACATAATTATGTTATAAAGTGCTTTCGTTGTGATTTACGTGGTGAATATACATCTAATAAATTTTTTGAATTACTTGCTTATGATGACACTCTCCACCAAACATATTGTACTGATACTCCTCAACAAAATGGAGTTGCTGAAATGAAACACCGCCATATTATAGAGACTACTCGTTCCATTTTGTTGTCCGCTTCAGTTCCTAGTGAGTTTTTGGGAAAGCAGTTATTACTGTTGTTCATGCTATTAATAGAATTTCATCCTCTATCATATCAGGTTTGTCTCCTTTTGAAAAATTGTATGCTTCTACCCCTGATTACTATTCTTTGAAAGTTTTTGGTTCTACTTGTTTTGTTTTTCGCCCTCAAGTAGAGTACAGTAAGTTGTCTTCTCGTTCAGCCATGTGTGTTTTTCTTGGTTATGGGGATGGTCAATAGGGTTATCGTTGTTATGATCCCCATGCAAGAAAACTTTATGTATCTTGTAATGTTGTTTTCCTTGAGCACATCATTTTTTACTATGTTTCCTCTGATTCTCATATTACTAAGAGTTCTGAACTAACCCATATTGATTCGTTTGATCCTAATGATAATGCTTCTAGCGATTGTAATGTTGAGAATTACAGGATAAATACTACTACTCCACATGATGACATCCCTCTTATCCCTCGGGCTGTCCAACCACCTCCTGCGATTGTTGATCCTCCTCGTTACCCCTCTTGTCAACATAAGTCTACTCAGTTACTTGATTTTGTTTATTTCACTTACTCAGCTTCGTTTGCTTCTTTTTTAACCTCTATTCACAGTTTGTCTAAGCCCTCTTCCTATAAAGAGGTTGTTCTTGATCCTCTTTGGCAGCAGGCTATGGCAGAAGAATTATATGCATTGCACAAAACCAACACTTGGGAGTTAGTACCTCTTCCTCCTGGAAAACGTGCTATTGGGTCTCGTTGGGTATACAAGATCAAAACTAAGTCTGATGGGTCAGTTGAGCGCTACAAAGCACGTCTTGTTGCTAAGGGTTTCTCTCAACAATATGGTATGAATTATGAAGAAACTTTTGCTTCTGTAGCCAAGATGACCACTATTCGTACTCTTATTGCAGTTGCATCTATTCGTCAATGGCATATTTCCCAAATGGATGTCAAAAATGCTTTTTTAAATGGTGAGCTTCATGAAGAAGTCTATATGGTCCCTCCACAAGGAGTTTCTTATAATCAAGGGGAAGTATGTAAGTTAAAAAGGCTCTATATGGTCTTAAATAGGCTCCTCGAGCTTGGTTTGAGAAATTCTCTACTGTGATCACTGCTCTTGGTTTTCTCTCTAGCGAACATGATTATGCATTGTTTATAAGGTCCACCACTTATGGTCGCATTATACTTTCTCTATATGTTGATGATATGATTATTACAAGTGATGATGTTAGTGGAATCAATGAGTTGAAATTGCAGTTAGTCAAACAGTTTGAGATGAAGGACTTGGGAACTCTTCGCTATTTCTTGGGGATTGAAGTTGCCTACTCTCCTAGAGGCTATCTTCTTTCTCAATCCAAGTACATTGCCAACATTATTGACCAGACTTGTCTTTCTGATACTAGAGCAGCAAATACTCCTCTTGAGTTGAATGTGAAATATGCTCCATCGGATGGTGTTCCTTTACCAGATTCCACTTTGTATCGTACTTTGGTTGCCAGTTTAGTGTATCTCACGATTACCAGACCTGACATTGCTTATGTTGTTCATGTTGTTAGTCAGTTTGTTGTCTCTCCTACTACAGTACATTGGGCAGCAGTTCTTCGGATTCTTCGTTATCTTCGAGGAACTCAATTTCAAAGCCTTCTCTTTCCATCGTCATCCTCATTGAAGTTACGAGCTTATTTTGATGCTGATTGGGCTGGTGACACCACAGATCGTAAATCTACCACATGATTTTGTATCTTTCTTGGAGACTCTCTTATTTCTTGGAAGAGTAAGAAATAGGACATTGTCTCTCGCTCCTCTACAGAAGCTGAGTATCGTGCTATGACATCCATGTTGAGACAAAATCTCTCAAATGATTTTAATGATAACAAAATTACTTAAGAGATTATGATTGTGGTTAAGAACTAACATGTGCTCTTGAGTGTATTCATATAAGATAATAGGTTATTAATCATTAAGGCAAAAAGAAGGAAAATATAATTCTGGCCTGAGGATGGAAAACCACGTGAGGATGGCATATGATCAAGATGAACCACGTGAGGATGGGCTGCAAAGTGGAAAATCTCCAGATCTGCCTAAGTTGTGACCTCACCAGAACAAATATTTTTATTCATTAAAGAAATGTACAACAAAGTCAAAGAATGAATAAGTAAAAGTATTTGAAATAAAGAAGTTAGAAGGCCAAAAAGAAAAGGACAAGAGCAACTAGATCTAAGTCTAAGAGGATGACAGAATAGGCTGAGGATGGCAGACTAGGCTGTAAATGATTCAACCCAAGTTGAAAGCAACCCATCAAGCATGTGCAAAGGCTAAAATCAGATCATTTATTGGGCTTGCACGGATTAATATATGAAGAAGTCAAGTTAAAGAAAGGCAACAAGAAACAAGCCAAAAATAGACAATCACATGTTGCTGCCAGATCTGATCCTCGGACTGAGTGTGACAGTCCTATGTAATAGGGTGGCTTTCTCTATCTTGTCAACATCACCTCAAAAGATGAAATCAACCTAGACCTTAAAGTTTTCAAAAAGGTTGCAGCTCACATGGTCAAAGAAATAGCTTTGCGCTCTTGATATTAGAGAATAGACAAAGGCATCTCAAGATCAAGTTTCAACGAAACTAGCCTGTATACGTGAGGATAGGTTCTGCCTGGCCTAACAAGTTGAATGACAGTTCTGTAATTATGATGGAAAACCTTGGATCCTTTGAAAAATGATTTCCAACGGTCATCAAAGAGCTTGGACCTCTATAAAATGCAGCAAGCTCTTCATCATAAAACACACAACACAATTGCATAAAAAGATCAAGCATCTTAAAGCTATCAAGAGCAAATCACATCCTCACTTCATACTTTCTTTGATCCTACACTATATCTTTGTATATCCTTTGAGAAAGTATTAAGTATCAATCACTCTCATACTACTTTGTAATTTCCTTGTGAGTGAAGCTTGGAAATATTTGAAAATTGATTGTAAGCTTGGTGAAGATAAAGAATACACAGTTTGTAATCATCCTCAGAGTGAGGTTGATCTGTTTGAAAGTTAGTGAAATCTCACAAGGGTGTGAGGACTCGACGTAGCCATCTTTGGGTGAACCAGTATAAAATTGTGTGTGTCTCTCTCATATTCTTCTTTTACTCTTTTGCTTAAGTTAAAACTAAAGGGTTGAAAAAATCCATCCTCAGTGAGAGGATAGTTTTACAATCTCTTGAAAATTATTTTTAAACAGCAAAATCCCTATTCAACCCCCCCTTCTAGTGATATTTAGATACATCAATCCACTACCGCTTAAATAATTCGGTTGCGTTGGATTTTTTCTGATATGGGTATCTCTCTTTTTGAGCCAACTCCGATGCACTGCGATAACAAGAGTGCTATTCAAATTGCTCACAACTCGGTCTTTCATGAATGCACCAAACACATTGAGATTGATTGTCATCTTACTCGTCATCATCTTCAACATAGAACCATTACTCTACCGTTTGTCTCCTCATCTTTACAAATTGTTGATTTATTCATAAAGATGCATCCCATTAAACGTTTTCGTTTTTTAGTTGACAAACTCTCGATGCTCCATGTTAATGCATCATGAGTTTGAGGGGAGATGTTAGATAATGTTATTATATATTAGTAGTAAGGGTATTTTAGACATTTCTATTCTCTTGTATATATACTCATTGTAAACCTATTAACTTAAGTTTTGGTTTATTCTATGTTATGAAACCCAGAGTGATTGTCTCTCTTCTTCCTCTTTTCATTGTTAACAACTAAATATGATAAGTCTGCGAATAAACTCAAACCATCCAGATTAAGACAAAGCCTACAAGTATGACAAGATTGAAGTGTCTGAAATAGTCATATCTTCGAAGCTCTAACGTTGAAGACACTAAAGTCATTGATTGAGTTTGCACTGAATCAAAAACTAATATATCAATCTAAATCAATAAACGCTGCAATAAGATGGGAAATCAAGACACAGTACCAAGACAAGAAATCAAAAAACAAAGTTGCAATTAAACAACGAAATCACAAAAAATAAAACTAAATATATGTGAAAATCAATTATTCAAATAATAGAAAAAGAAGAAAACAATTTAGAGATGTAATTGACCATAAATTATCTCTCTTGAGAGTGAAGAAAAGAAGAAGAAAAAATGAATAAGGGGAGAACCGCACTAGGTTTACAAAGTTTCACCCTTATACATTATTCCACTAGTTCCATTCCAACTTATATCAAATAAATAATATACATATATTGTGTAAATAGTTACATAATTATTTTAAGTCAACTGAAAGATAAATATAATAAACGAATGATCTTTTGATTTTCAATGTAATATTAACTATTATTTTTAATTATATAATTTAATTAATACTACATACATCACTCTCAATTCTTTATCTTTTATTTTATATTAAAAATAATATTAAATACATCAATAATTGGTATTATAAGATAATTTATAATAAAAGTAGTATTATCTCTTTTTTATTTCTATTTTTAAAAAAAATTATGAAATAATTAAATTATCATATTTACAATAAACAATTAATAGTTTTATATAAAAAGTATTTAATGCAACTTTAAACTTTAAAAATAACAAATGGATAAATAGTACCACAAAATTACAAACAAATTAGACATTTTAAAAGGAATGATAGAGTAACAAATAATGTCAAATAACAATACTTTCTCGATTTTAATGCATCACTAATTAAATTTTTTAATGGTATCATCTAATTAATAATAATTGTATCAATAAATTAGTCACACGTGACGGAGTTTCGTTAGTACATAGAGTAGCCACGACTATTCAAAGTTTTCAGTAATTTTTTAAAATATATTGATACTTTTAATTTTTAGGAAACAATTATAATTTGGTCATTAAGGATTAATCTATTTGATATATGGACCAAATCGGATCGGCCCTTGACCTATGCAATTAAGGTACTCAACTCAAGTAGGTAGGGTACATTTTTTTTTTATAGTATAATTGAACTTTTAAAAAGTTTATTGATATCTATAATTTTTACCACTCTAAAATTTTATATATATATTTTATTTCTAGAATACTCAAATTATCAAATTACTCTTATAATCTTAAACATTTCTCTCTATCTTATCTCTACACTTAGTAATCTTACTTCTCTCATCTTCTCTCCAGTCCACCACTAGTAAGTAATTCTCTCTTCTTCTATTGACTCTTTAAAATTATATTTGTGTGGATGAGTATAGAATAGTGGTCTCAAAAGTAAAATTATGATATGCATTTGATTGAATGTATTAAAGTAGATAAATTTTCTAAGAAATAAATGTTTATGTTAAAACAATTTGAAAAAGAAATAATTATTAATTGTGACAAATTCGTGAAAACCAAATTATATAAATATGTAGGATAATTGTGGTTGGTGTGATTTGATATATGTTAATCAATTGTAATGAATTTTGACTAGGCATGATATGACATATATTAATAGATATGTTAGTTAATATAGATATCGTGGTGTATATTGTTGTAATTTTGAATTCTATACAATATTATACTTTTTATTTAGCCATTAAAATATTAAAATTTTGATCACTCAATATTTTAGTTCAAGCTACGCCACATTCATACTTAAATTAATAATTTTCACATGAATTATAGAGCAATATTTGACAAAGAGAATGTTAAATAGTATATTTATTATTTTCTCTTTTATTTATATATTTTCTTTAATTTATAAAATAGTCAAATAAATCATTGAAAAGGATGTAATAATATTTTTGCATCATTCTATACTATTTTCATGTATCGAAACACTTTCACTTATTATATTACTTCATTTAATTTCAGTAAAAAAAAAAAAATCTTAGCTGCAGTCACATATATCATTTAAAAGATTGTAAAAACAACGTCTTGTTATGCTTTTAAATGAAGCCACATCTTGTATTCAAACACATTAAACAACGCCATTTAGAGCATTCATAATAGATCACTCATGTATGAGTGTTTAAACGGGTCTCGTTTGTTTATATCACTCACTTTATAACTTTTTAATGACATTCTTTGATAAGCACTTAATCTCTCCAATTCAGTACTAAAAAAAAATATTAAATGGATTCTACTAATAACTCTATATCATTATTTTTCAACGACACTAATTTATTTTAATATAATTTATTGTGTATATATGATCTGTAAAAAGTGAAGAGACAAAAGGAGTTTCCATAACTACCTTTTTCGGTAAGCACTAAAAATAAAATTCCACAGTGAAGTGTCTATTTAACTTGGTATTAAATAGCTAAAGCACTAACCATTGTAGATAGCCTTATAAATTGAGTTTAATGAATATATGTTGTTATTGTAAAATAATTTTACACAAATATTTAAAAGTTTATCATGTCTTACCATAAAAATAAAAATAGTGTATTGTAACCGAACATATAAATTCTATTAAAGATTATTGATAAAACTATTTTATACTGTGCACAATCATTCTCCTCTTATAAGTTCAAGCCACAAGTTTATTTTATGGCAAATACTAATGGGTGAGTGTCTTGGGGAACTCGTTAACTGTTTTAAATTTGTGTCAAATAATGAGTAAAAAAGAAGTTTGTCAAATAATATAAAGTGTAACGCTTATATAGAAAAATGGAATAAAGGATACCTTCTAGATGTTTGCCCCATATACGTTAGAATCTTACGGTGCTCACTAATATGTCCCCAACACAAGTGCTTCTCCTAGAGTTCACCATAATTATATATTCTCATTTAAAATAAACTATAAACAAAATTAGTTACTTTTTGGATAGTAAAATCTAAATAAATATCAATAATTTTCTTTATTTGATGATAATGTCATTAAACAGTTCTAAATACAATTTAGACATTGAAAATAATTTAGACAATATCATTAAAATGTTCTATATAGTAAATCATTAAATTGTTCTTCACCAAAAATAATTCATGACCTAATTTGTTAGCCATTGAAAATAATTTAGGTATGATCTGTAACTTAATAAACTACAAGCGCTACACAATTATAGTTCACGTGAACGTATCTAAATTTAGTTCACGTACATATAAAATATTATAATTATTAAGAAAAATATGTATGTGAATACATACACATACGTGAATCGAGGTTATGTACTTTGTGTGAATTAAGTTAACGCAGTATACATGAATTCAGTTTACGTAAGTAATATTCACAATTTTTGATATGTTCCTATTGGATGTTGATAAATGGACCAAAAGGAAGACAATAATGACAAAATGTATAAAAGTTTGGAACCTAAATTTGACAAAATACATGATGATTTGGAATCTGGTATTGACGCAATAAATGACGGTGTTGAACCTGGTGTTGTGGATTTGACTAGTGTATTTACCACTGGCATGATGTCCAATGTCGTAGCTTTTGTTTTCCATAGTGAAACAACTACAATTGGAGATATTGACACACCCCTACGAAGCGAAAATGCTTTTCAACAATATTTGAAGGCAAATTATTCAATTGATGTTGAAAATGAGCATGAAAGATATACTAATGAAAAGTGTATTGAGTGTGTACAAAAGTTTGACATTCTAATATGGTGGAAACTGGTATTCAATTTTGTCCAAAATAGTAAGAGACATCATGCTTACACCAATTTTTATAGTGGCTTTTTTAGACTGCTTTTAAAATGAGGGAATGATTTTACATGTATATAGAAGCTCCCTAAACCCAAAAATGGTTGAGGCTCTAATATGTACAGAAAATTGATTGAAGCTATCATTTTACTATTTTAAAGATTTTATATTTGATGAGGAGTATGAGATTTTAGAGGAAGTAATATTAAGTCAGTTGTTTTCACTATTATTTATAATATTTAATTCAAAAGAAGTTGTCATATCTCAAGTAAGAGAGGTTGAGAAACAAACTCGAGTAGTTGTTATGATAACTCAGTTTTGACAAATAAATTGGAATGGTATGAAGAAAGTCAAAATAAATTTTAGGTTGCAATAGAGGTGGAAAATACAAGTCAAATAAAGGTAAATTAGAGGTTTCCACTAAAAAGTGTAATTGTTCATTTAAACTTATATCAAAAGCATTAAATGATAGTCGAGGATGGATTGTGAATGTAAGATACAGACTTCACAACTAGGAGTTAGTAGCTACAGTTGAGAATAATGCATTTGTTGTGTGATTAAAAGAATAAGACCATAAACGTGTTGATGAACTGACCGAGCATCGTGTTGAACTGAGGCACATCGTAACATCGTTGAAAAATTAAAATAAGGAGAACAAAACTAATGTATCTCAAATTTATAAGTGACAAAGTACGCATCAAAAGACTTTGAAAGTCCCAAGAAGTGATGTGAAACATCTAATGAAATTACTCAAAACTAAGAAGTATGTTTGTCGGGGTAGGAGCCTTGAAAACTCGGATGTTATGAGAGACATGTTTTGGACACGCCCAAAATTCATCACTTTATTGGTTTTTTTTTATGGGGTTAGGTCTATTTTCCCTTAGATTGTTGTTTTTTTCATCATTTTAATTTGTTCTTAGCTTTATGGTAAAAACATATAGAATAATAAGAGTACAAAGGATACTCAAATAAAAATCCAAATAGTACATATAAAAAAAAAAGATATAGGAAGGCAACTCTGCCTCGAGAGTCCAAGGTGAAGTTCCATCAAAATGAGTGGTCGCAAATACATCTAAAACAACTATTGAAGAAAACATAAAGAGAGGTCTAATAGTTATTCATAGAAGATGCATGGATTTTGATGTCTTAACCAAGAACCACTTCCAGAAATAATACAAAATATATTCCACCATTTCCGCAACATAAAAAACCTTAAGAGACATTATTTCATAGGTTTAGGTGAGGATTAAAACATGCAATATTCTTCTCCTTCACACTTAGTGTGTGTCTTTGTGAGTATCACCCCTAAACTCTAAAAATAAAAATAGAAAATCTAAAAACCAACCACAATTCCAACCGGTCACATGTATGCCTTTTAAAGCCAAATTGGGAAACACCAACATTAAAATTCTATTACACAAAGTGTATCACCCATATATAATATTCCTTACATGCATGACATTAACTTAATAGAAAAATCTAATAATTTATTAGCATTTCAACTGCAATTTTTGATGTTAAGCATTGAACTTCAAATTGATGCAGAGATCATTGGAAGCTTTAGGTAGTGAAAACAAGCTCTCAGCTGCTTCAATTGAATCATTGCAAATTAAAGTGATCCTCTTCATCATTGTGGCTCTTGTTATGAGGTATTTTGCAAATTGTAATTCTTGTTCTCTGCCTCTAAATCCCCTTATGCATACAAATTTCAACTTATGACTAATAGTGTTGCACAATTCTTGTCTCTCCCAAAACATTGATATAGCACAAGCATTAGAGCCACAACCACTAGAACCTTTATAAACAAATGCCTGTAAAGGAAAATTATCTATTACAATTTTATCTATAGTGGAATATCTGGGTTATGTAAGAATTAACACAACTAGAAAAAAATTGTAATAGCGTCATATATTTAGAGATTGAAATAAATAAAATTCATTCTTAATTTTGTTGCCAAATATTAACAACGTCAAATTTGATGATTAATTTAATTTTTTTCTTATTTAATTTCTATAATTATTTCAACTTTTGTTAGTAGTATAATTCAATCAAATGTGACATGTTCAAATGTTATTGCCATAAGAAAAGAGATGTTAATGATTTGCATATTCGTACGGCATGTGAAGAGCTTTTGCGGAAGTGATTTCTAAAACAAACAAAAAAATGCATAAAAGAACTATAATATATAATTTTTGTTGAAGGACCAACAAACCTACATGATTTGACGAGTTTTTTTTCTTATCTTACTGGATTCATTTTATGTCCCTAGAATTTGTTTTTTCCTTTTATTTTTATTAAATTTTTAGCTTAAAAAAATCAAATATGACACCACATACCGGTAGAGTGATATCGAGAACTCGTAAACTTTTGCATAATCTCAAGGCAAAAGAAAGATCCATGACTTCTTCTATATTGTTCAAATCCAAGTCCATTGAGAATGTTGATAAATTTTGAAAAATATTACAACTTCCATGTATCTAACAAATAGAGAAGAGGAAGTTAGTTAGTAGCACAAGCATAAACATTGAAGTAGTAATTCAAAAACTATGTAAGTAAACTAGAGCTTAGTCTTTAACTAGTACATCCTTTGGGGTTTAGTTCTATATCGAAAAATATGAAATAGAAACAAAATTTAGAGATAGAATAAGGTGAAATATATCTCTAATTTTGTTGTTAAACATCAAATTTAATGATTTTTTTTCTCTAATTTATGTCGGTATCTCATATTTCACTGATTCATTTTTATACAAATAAAGTATAGAAGCAAAGAATTAACTAAGGCTGGTGTTGATATTAATTAATTAACAAAAAAAAAAAATCAATTTTCCCTAGGTGAATGTTGAGTGATTCAAATTTATAGTTGATGGCCACAACAAAGATTTTTAGACCTATGAGTTTCAATTGCGGAAATAATTATATAATTCACATCGTTATGAGATCTGAATCATCTACAGTAGTTAGGTGGTGCAACTATTATAAGAACAATTAAGTTTAATGAGAAAAAAGTGTTTATCTCTGAGTCTAATAATCCTTAGAGTTGTTGCATCATACAACATTTGATCTAAACACATCGGCTTAGATGTTAAGCCACTTAGAATCCTAGGATGTCATCTAGAGACCAAAAACATGACTCATCAAAACAAGGTAAAGAAATCTTGACAATCAAGTCTAAAAAAGATGGCACCTAGTTAATTTTTTTGAATATTTGAACTAGTTTTAGAGCCTTTTCTAGTATGGTTTAACTCTTATTGGTATAATATTATGTTTTGGGGGATTGGACAAAAGACCTAATTGCACCTCAAGGATACAAAATATAATCAACCTTTGAGAAAAAACTATAACCAATTTTTCAAATCACTTCATGGAATCCCTAAAGAAATAAAATATATGTTCATGTAAAAGATGTAATATTAAAAGTAATAGGACTTACCCAACGGTCAATGAAGCAAGCAAGAATCTCATAGGTTTTCATAATATTTTTCCTCTCTTGAATTAACCTTCTTGAGTACCAATGAGACTCAAAGTTGTGCAAGCTTGGGGCATAAATGGATAAATTCTTCATTGGACAAATTATAGAATCAAGAAACAAAATTTCAAGGTTCTTGGCAACAATTTGTAGGTGTTCCACACATAAAGCTTGGAGTCTTAAAACTTTAAGTGTTGATTTCATGATGATAAGTTTCATGAACCCATTGGACTCAATTAGGCTAAAATTTTCCAATACCACACAATTTTCTAGAATCCCACTCAACATTGCTTCATCCAAGTGTATTCTCTCTAGTTTAAGGATTTTGAGGTTATGGCAATCCTCAAATGAAGACCAACAATCAATTGTGTAGTTGATCAACTCAAGTGAATCTAGACAATGAAAAATCCTATGTGAGAAGCAAGGTTCATTAATTTTATCTTCATGCACAATTTCATCTCCATAATTAGGTAAACACTCTAGGCTTAGGTGTTTTAGTCCCTTGTTTTTAATAAGGAGAAGATTAATCCAAGCATTCACTTCTCCAATTGAAAGACTCTTTCTAAAATGCAAGACTCGACAACTTGACATATTACCATAGTGACGACACATCAATTGAAACATTAGAATACCATACCTATAAACTACTTTTTGCATAAATGGATTGAGAATAGAATCTTGGTGTTTGAGTGACTCTTTTGTGTGTAAAAGTTGAGTCATAGGCTTTATCATGTGTTTTGCATTAAATTCAATGTGTGGAGATTGTTTCCAAAGACCTACCCATCTTTTTGAAAGGATATTGCATCTCACAGCTTCATCAACTTGAAGTTTTGAAAGGATGTAGGCTAAGATGTCATTTGGAAGCTTGTTGATAAAATCTTGTATCTCATCACTTTCCATCACCACCTCCATATCTTCTCTTTCTTTGAAGAGCTATTTCACAAGTTATGAATTGTGTGAACAAGAGAGGAAAGTTGGGGTTGAGGTTAAGATGGACACATGAAAGATACAAGTTTACATGTCCACGAGAAGAAGGATAGTAACTTACATCATAATTAACGTCTTCATTAATATTTAGACACAAAATTTTGGCATTGTATGTCCCTAATGTATAAAATACACTTAATTTTAGTGTATATGGATTTCGAGGAGAGAGAAAAAATTATTATAAAATCAAAAATCATATAAAATATATTTGGTATTTTATGTCTATTTTTGTCTAAAAAACATTTGAGAATGAGTGTTTGTTCTTATCATCTTTTTTTTTTTAATTAATAAAGAAATAGTGCATTTTTCAGTTTCCTTGTTTAGATGAAGAAGTTTTGTATCTTTTGAAAAAATTTCAAATTTTATATAAAATTAATTTGTTATATTAAAGTTGTTCAAAACTAGACTCGGGACAATATTTCTTATATTTTTCATAAACAATGTGATTGGTTCTAATATTAAAAAAAAGTTAATGAGAATTAATTTTAAAAAATTTGGAAGAATAAAAATTATTAGAAAGAGTTTTTCTTTTATGTCTAATAAACATATATGTACCTCTTTCTCTCTGTATATATTCTGAGCTATATAAGTAAACGGTTATTTTACTTTTTAAATTTTCCTTTATTTGAATATGAATATATATGAATATTTTAAGCTATATAAGTAAACGGTTATAAACCTTTTAAATTTGAGTTTATTTCAAATATATTGGTTTTGCCTGATTTATTTCAGATATTACTATCACTTTGATGAATAAGATGGTAAACTAACCCTAACAAAAAATCCAACATGTTAATGAATTTTTAGTTACTTGTTATATCATCGGTAGTAATTATTTAATTTAAAATCTCTTTTTATATAATTTAAATTTTCAATAGATATATTATTAAATGAATTATTAACTATAATTATTTCCGTACAATTTATTTATTACTATTTAATGAAATTATCTATCAATAAAAATTAACGACCAGTAGTATATATAAAATTAAGTAAATAATTATTTTAGTCCTTTAGAAAAATCGTGAAATCTAATAAATACCTTAGATTTCACGATTAGATTTTTATTAAACAAGAACAATTTATTCCTTACCTTTTTCACAATTTGTGTGGTTGTTGAAAAAATTAACGATGGAGAAAAGAAAAGAAAGTAAAAAGAAGAGAGAAAAAGAATAGAAAATAAATTGAATATTTAGTAGTTTAGAATAAGAGAAAATCAAAAGAAAATATTTTTTTAAGAGAAATGAAAATAAAGGATGATAGAAAAGAAAAATGTGTATAAAATGACATAAATGTTCTAAAGAAAAAATAATAAGGAATTAAAATTAATTAAAATTAATAAAATAAATATTTCATTACAATCAATAAAAAATTGTAATGTATAAAATAAAAATAAAGAGAATAAATATATAAAGTAAATTTCATAAAAATGAAAGAAAATATTTAAATTTAATAAACTATAAATATTTTATTTTTATTCTCTTTATATTTTATATTTTTTCGTTAATGCTATTTATATCATTTTGTAAATACATATATTTTTTTCATTATTTCTTAGAGGTTAAATTATCATCCAATAAGAACATTTTAATTGAATTAAAATTAAAAATCTAGATGACAACAAAATTTAAAAAACTTAAAAATAACCTTACTTATGTAATTAATCCAATAATCCTTACCGTGGTTTTTTCATTGAATGGAAACTATTATTATTTGTAGTTTATTTTTAATTTATTGAAATATATTAAGAGTATGTTTGATATAGATTATAAAAAAATAATTTTGATATTCGATAATTTAGAAATTAATTTTAGATATTTTTGAAGAAAAAAGCAGAATCTATTTTGTTTTTCTAAAATTAATGAAAATTTCAATCTTTTAAAATAATCAGTTATGGAACATGATTTTCAATAGGAACTACTCAATAGTTTTTCATTTGAAGGCATTGTAATTTTTTCTTCTTCTTTATATTATCATTGTTTTAAATATATATAACAAACATGTGAAAACTTTAAAAGTGATTATTTCAAAAAAAAAATGATGTTTTTACAAATAAGTTGTAACAAACAGACTCTAAGTTGTTGTGTTAAAATCAATTATATATTCTATTTGGATGAAAATGTAAAAGAAGTTTATATTATCGATGCATATAAATTAAATTCTTTATACACACTAAATTACTAAAATAATCATCTTATTTTCTACGTTTTTTCTCTTCTTTTACTTTCTTTTCTTTCATTCATCTTACACTTATCAACCAAATAAAGTATAAAGAAGATATGGATTAAGTTGTTCTGATTTAATTTTCTCAAGTAATAAATGTTGCTTTTATCTTTTTAATGAGTTAAGTTGAGTCTTATAATATTTTTCATAGACTATTTTGAGTCTTGAGACATGTTGGCTCTAGTAACAAGCGACTCAAAAACCTTAAACAAATTGTCATGTGTTTGAACCATGATTTTGTTTACCGAAAAAAGTTGGTAAGGAGGATCGAATCATACAAGACAATTCCTGAAAAGGACTAGTCATGTTAAAAGTTTGGATACTCTCTTTATTTTACAATGAGTTTCACTTTAAAAAAAAAAATCAAAATTAATGTTATTTTTAATTTTTAATGCAACTTTAATTATTATTTTTAAATTTTACCTTTTAATTATTACTATGTATATTATTTCTAAAATATTAATTATTTTATATTTATGATAATAAAAAATACACTAATAATTAATATGCATACAACAATCTTAAATGACAGTTCATTTTAAAATAGGCTGACTACTTTTTACCAATAACATATAATATAGTCAAAAAGATATATAATTATGATATTCACTGATTAACAATAAATTATATGTGCACTTATTATATGTAAATAAAATTGAGTAAGGGGTTTGAATCCTCCATAGTTGTTGTATAATGAGTGATAGTAAATTTATTTACTACATTATATATATATATATATATATATATATATATATATATATATATATATATATAT
>NC_021160.2:43307484-43311512 GCF_000331145.2 Cicer arietinum | reverse complement strand
AGACAACAAAAAGTGAAATTATTTTTAAAAATAAAATAAAAAATAAAAAAATAATAAAGAAGGAAAGAAGTGGGTAACTGCTATCCACACCCCATCATGTAGAACCTGTTTAGCTAAAGTAATGGGATAAACCTATTATCATCTCTCTTAAAGAGGTTCTAAGATAATATAATCAAATTTGATCTTATGGGGCCTTTCAATTTTTAATAATCGAGTCAACATAGCCTTTGAACCACTTCTATTCTGAAAACTAAAGGACAACTATATCACTATTCATTTGGAGCATACAATACTCATAATACATGAAAATTTTATCATGCATCCCATCTTTTATCTATATATTCTCAAAAAATAAAGAAAAATACTAAAATACTCTGGTATATATAAAAAAAATTACATTTTTTTTATTTTTTCATTCTAATATTTTCGGAACACATGTAAATGTCAAAAAAATTCTTTTTTTTCTAAAAAACTTGAAACTAAGTTTTCTGGTACACAACTTTTACTCCGAAAAATTTGAAAAAAGTTTTCTGGTACAAAACATCATTTTCGAAAATCTTTTTTGAAGTTTTTCGGAACTACTAGAAAACTTATTTTAACTTTTCCAGAAAATTTACACTACCGACAAACTTCAATGTAACATTTCTGGAAACTACCGGAAAACTTCATTCACATATTTTTCGGTAGTTGTTTGATTTGTTTTAAATACTTTTTAAAATAATTTTTTTGTTTTAATTTTTTATATTAGTATTTATTTAATTCATTTGATTTTAACTATTTTTTTTTTCCAGTGGGTAGGAAGTGTACTTGAATTTGAATCTTCTGTTTTGGAAAAGATTCGTCTTCCAGATCATCTCATTTCAATCTTCTGTTTTGAAAAGGATTTGTATATTAATTATTAATTATTATGGTGTATTAGTAGTGATATATTATTATTTAAAAATATTTATAGTGTGTTAATTATTATTTATGGTGTATTAAAAGGAAGGACGTGTACCGGAAAGTTGTATGAAGTTTTCCAAAAGCATTGTAGGACACGTGTTTTATTCAATAATAGTAGCGATTTATTCGTATCCATTAACATTTATAAAAATAATATAATTTAAAAATATTAAAAAAAATATGGTGTGTACGCGAAATTTTTTCAGAAACACCTTCTATACTGGAAATCTTTCGAATGAAGTTTTCCGGCAGTACAATTTTTTTACTTCTGTATCGAAAATCTTTATTAAAGTTTTCCGGTAAAAACCTTATGTACCTGAAAACTTGAAAAAAGTTTTTCGGAAATAAAGTGTGTATCGGAAATCTTTTTTCTAACTCCGGAAAAGATGAAATAGTAAAAAAAAAAAACTTTGAACTAATAAAATAGTAAAAAAAAAATTAAAGGTATGATTTGCATTTTAAAAAAATTATGGGGTATAGATATAGAAATGGAAGTATAGAATAAATTTTTCATAACACATCTATGAGACAAACTTTTTTTTTTTTTGAAGTAAAGACTTAAACTTTTATAAACCCGAAATTAATGCACTTCTCAATATTATTTTGGATCAGTTTTTGTACAATGATAAGGTAGTATTTAAACCATAACTCAAGTGCTAATTGCAAAGGTATTTAATAAGTTGTAGCCCATGAACTTAGCAAGTATACTCTTTATAACCCCAAAAAATACCATTGGCTTAATTTGTCTTTTTATTTTTGAAAAATAATGTGCTCTATATTATACAGAAAAGAAGAAAATATATCAAACATATAGTGTGAGGCACTAAAAACTAAAAATAATTTTTAATATATCATAGTTATCATCGAATTGACCAATTGAACCAAGAATTAAATGTGCTAGAAAACAAAAACAAAATAGAGTTTGAATTGTGTTGGTATTTTTGAAGTTTTTTAAGAGAATATTGGTTAATCCTTTATTATATAGTTTAAAGCAAAAGCTTTTTGATAAAATATTTTGAAGAATATTTAAAGTGAGTGCTAAAATATAAAAGAAAAAAGGAGAAAAAAATACACAAGTATTTTTATTACAGTTTATAACAATTGTTGTTACATCTAATTATCTATTTACGTATAAATTTTGTTTTAGTACAATTGTGTATTGTTCTAACTATCTCTTCAAGTTCACATTATGGTTCTAACTACCTATCCATGCTCTATGTATTTTAAAGCCTCCAAAGAAATATAGTCTTTTAGTCTTTCTTTTTTTTTTCCTTTTCGATGCCCTCATTTTCCTTTTCCATCCGTTTTTTTTTTCTTTTATTGTGATTTTTAACTTAAAATTTTTTGATTGTTCCCTTTTTCTATTCTTTAAAAATAGTGTATTATCTCCTTCTTCGTCTAATTTTTCATCTTTTTCAACTTCTTGTCTCGAGCCTTTACACTACTTCATGTAACACCCTGATTTTTAGCAGCGCGTGTATATTTTTTTTTAAATAAAAAAAAAACAAAACAAATTCAACTTAAAAAAAAAAAGTAATATCAAGTCGTAACACAAACGACAAAAGTCATAAATAATGACATTATAATATACGTCTGACTAAAATAGTTTGTTTCACATACATAAGTTTCATCACGACAACAACCTCGAAACAAGAAAGGGGGAATAAATAAAATCCTTAAATAAAACCCTAAGGTGATTATTTATCCAACTGAGGGTAACTGAGTACTAAGGATCCACTAGTGGCATCAAGCATCACTGCTTTCGATTGTCAAACCAAAAATCATCTTTGTATCGTATCTTCGACGTCGTTGCAATTCCAGCACGACTCAACACTCTAATAGCTTGGGTATATGCTCAGGCTACAATAATAGTATCATCTGAGGGCAAAGCCTAAATTTCCACAATAGTTGTAAATGGTCACCAACCGAAATTAACAAATATCACATAGCATTTAAATTTCAAATGCACAAAATAACCTTTCAACTTAGCATACACCTCGAAAGGGTTTTCATCTATCCAAAAATGCATAAACAATATTGAAAAATGAAGTTTTGACAAACTGCATTGTCGTAGCCGAATACAACTGAGAAAATGCAGATTTTCAATTCTAAAATAGCTCTAAATCAATCAACACTTCAAACATTAATATTATCAATTATGAAGTATGAACACATAATTAATACCAAATTAATCTCCACAAATGCACACCTCAGTCACACATCGAATATTCATAACATCAATTATAAACACATAAGTACATCAAAACTTAATCAACCCAACTTCACACCTCAAAGCAATTACGGTAAATCACAACAACAACCGAATATGTATATACAATCATCATAGTATAACAAACATGACTCGTATGCCAAGCACTCTAATGCAATGCGTATACGTCAAAATGCATAATTCTGAAATTCCAAACCAAAACCCTCATCGAAGGGCGTAAATCATAATTCTACAGTCTCTCATAGACCAGTACTAATTACCAATGTGCAATCTTTCACGGATCAGCATGATTTACTAGCATGCAGTCGCTCACAGACTAGCACGACATACAAGAGTGCAGTCACTCACAGACCAACACGATTTTCTAGAGTGCAATTGCTCACAGATCAACACATTCTAGAGTGTAATCTCTCACATATTAGCACGATATACAAGAGTGCATTCGCTCATAAACCAGCACGATTTTCTAGAGTGTAATCACTCACAGATTGGCACATTCTAGAATGCAATCTCTCACAGATCAACATGACATACAAGAGTGCAGTCGCTCACAGACCAGCACGATTTTCTAGAGTTCAATCGCTCATAGATCAGCATATTCTAGAGTGCAATCTCTCACAGATCAGCACGACGCGACAATCCCCACAAGGATAAGATGAACCAACAATTCACATGGCATCATCATGTGGCCCATCACGATCACCATTATCGCCATGGCCCCATCGCGGTCACCATGTACTATGAAATGCATGAGCATACTCTAACTCTTTTCACCACAATCATTAAGTAAATACAGCTATTAAAAGATTCCCCTTTTTTAATACTCATTTAACACTAATGATTTTTCAAATTCACC
>NC_021160.2:43270083-43307213 GCF_000331145.2 Cicer arietinum | reverse complement strand
AACATTAATATATCAGAGTTCTCCCCACCGCTAACTCGGTGCCAACGGTCTCAATTCCTTTTCGAGACTCAAGGAGCTAACTAGATAAACATAAATATTTATAACAATTTGTTCACAATAAAATTAATCCAAACACAACAAAATTCCCAAAATTAAATCTTTCTCACACGCCAAATATTGTCCAAATCTCACATACACACACTCGACTATTAAAGCACCGAAATTTTTGAGTTAATAAAATACTCTAACCTTTTTTTTCTTTTTAAACTCAGTCCAAGAGTAATTAAAAGAGTAACATTTTAAACTCTAACCATTTTTAATTTCAATCTATCTTTTTGCTCAAACTCTTTAACTCAGTTAACATTTGAACTTTTTCACAACTTTAACAACTCTAATTTTTTTTGTAAAATTTCAACTTTAGTTCAAACTCATTTATTTGAAAATAACTCATTACGTAACTCAAACACATCAAATTTAATTACCGCCAATTCACACCAACAACAATCAATTCAATTCCACAACACACATATAGCACCTCAATTAAATTTCAAACAATTCAAACATAACTCACCCAATTTCAAAACTCCACATTTTACACATAACCCACCAAATTTCATCAATTCATTGTCCACAAAATCCGTAAATAAATCACATCTCAAAAATTCATAATATTAATTATGAACATATAAATCACATCAAATATGAATCATCATCAACCACACCTCAAATTTAAATTCCACTAAATCACACATAATCGCATTAAATTCATTTTCTACAAATCCACACATCAAATACATCAAATTTCTTTTCCACAAAATCACAAATAAGATCCTAAAGGCAAACTAAAAGTTTGGAAGGAGCCATTACCTTAACGATAGCTCTAACAAGCGATTACGGCACCGCGATTAATTCCGGTAAAATTTTAGTTCGCGTCGTCGCTTCCAAAGTTGGCTCACTATCACTGCAGCGTGGCAATGAGCAACTTTCTCTTTTGTCACTTCTTGAAACGAAGCTCAGCAGTTGAAGAAAAATGGAGGTTTGAGTTTGGGTGGATTTGAAATCAAAAACTGGAACAGAGAAAGAAGAAGAAGTTTCTCGCGAAGGCTGGAAAGTTTTTGCTTTCTGTTTCTCTTTTCCTTTCCTTTTCTTTATATATATATATATATATATATATATATATAATTTAGATATTTTATAAAAATCATCGTTATGTCTGTCACCTCACATCACATCACAAACCACATTTTTCAGAAAAATATCTTCTCTCGCTGCAATTCAATTCGGCAGATGAATTTTTCTGAAAACGTCGCATCTCAAAAATAAAATTTCGACCAAAGATTCACCGTAAATAAATAAAATTATTCGTTGACGAATAATTTTAATCGGGTCTCCAAAAAGATATTTTTGGCATTTAACTCACAAAATACCAATAAAATTGGCTTAAAAGCCTCAGAATTCAACATCAAAACACACCAAAATACATAAATCAAAAATTAAAACTAATGGTCTTACACTCCACGTGTCTTAAAGTGTTCACTCTCTATTCTCTTTCCCAAACATTTTTATTTCCTTTATCGAGAAATTTAGCTATTTATACATCAAATATTTTCAATTCCCCTACCTATGCCCTTCTTTCATCTCCGAACTTTTTGCGTTTTCTTTTTTCATTTTTTAGACTTTCTCAAACTCTTCTTCTATGGATGTCTAGTCGTCTTCTGCTAGGAAGAGGAAGTCGCCTTCCTCTCCCAAGAATAAAGAAATTCCACCATCTGAAGTTGAATTGATTGTGAGCGATGTTCTTCTTGTACATCTTGAAGCTCGGATAGCTCTGCAAGAAGTTCACCAAAGGTTGAACCGTCTCACCTCTCAAATGGAGGAACCAGTTGAATTTTTTAGAAATGTCCTTAGATTTCTTTAGATCTTCTGTCTAGAATTAGGTTCCTTTTAAGTTATTTTTTCCTTCCCTTCATGCATCTTCTTTGTAATCATGTTTCTCTTATTAATGATATGTTACTCTTTGTTCCTTCATGTTTTTTTAAGCAACTTATTAATGTTAGTTATTTGTATGTTTTGTGATGGACTTATTTATTTGTTTAGTATGTGTGTGCATGACAAATTGTGGTATTTCTATAATTTCACCATTTTTAATAATGACAAAGGGAGAGAAAAGTAGAAGATATAGTAACACAATTAATTGTGTGCTTGCGTCTAATTGCTCCATCATATGTATCATGTGCATTTGTTTGTTGCATTTGCGTTTGAGTGCCATTTGCATTACTTCACAATTATTTGCATCATACACATCATATGCATTTGTTTGTTATAGCTACATATGAGTGTCATCTGCATATCATCTATATATGTCATTATTATGATAGTTTCTTGCAATTCACCCTTGTTTTGAAATGCTTAACATCCTCTAAAAACATAGTTTGTTTCATTAGGCTTAACATTCTAAGCAGAACAATATTTCAAAAGTTTTACATTCTGAAAAATTGTGAACAGTCAATCAATAGATTTCATAAGACTCCAAAGGCTTAACATCCTAGGAATCAGTAAATTCTTTTTGAAGAGTCGTGTCAAACTTATGATAATATATATGTGTGTTTCTGTGTACTTCTTTTAGTCTCGGTGTATTCCCTTTTTATTTTACCTTCATATGTATCAAAAATAAAATAACTTAATAAGCTTGAAACTCTTAAAGAATCGTGTTTGTCATATTCAGGGGGAGTCCCAGAATATTGATTTATGAGTTTTCTTTTAGAAGATAAAAATATTATTAAGTTAAAAAAAATTTGAGTTCTACATTCAGGGGAACATTCTTTAAACCCTTTTTGTGAATGAAAATTGTTCATTAATTGTATAGCTATTTGTCATCATCAAAAAGGGGAAAATTACTAGTGCAAAATTGTTTTTAGCTACAATCTTCTTATTGATATTTTGATGATAACAAAATAAACAAATAAAGAACAATTATCTCCTAATTGTATTTGCTAAGTGTGCATATTAAGTTAAAAGACAAATATTTATATTAAGAACTATACATTTTAAGGTCACATAAGTTATGAGTAAGTTAAAGATAATTATCTAAGTGTTTCTAATACAAAAAATATTATCACCTAATAAACAAGTAATTATGTTTACTAATAGAACAAGTCATAATATAGCAATAAGAAGTATTGTAATATGCATCTGATAATTTATCGTCTGAGTCAAAGCGTTAAAGACAAAAGAAATACAGGTCAATGATTGACCCTCTAAAGACAAAGAAAAAGAATGCTACAATGATAATTTGTCCCTAACCAAAACCCCATCTTGACCCTATGACTTAAAGATCAAAAGAAGAAAACTCTAAGTGAAGCATATGATAAAGTGCATGTTCTGGTACAAGTTAGATTCTCTAATGAATAAGAAAAGAGAAACTAGTGAACAAGTTCATATTGACTCTAAATAATATGTTGAAGTTGTGTTTGACTCTGATAAACGAGCTTTCAATGCACCTCTAATGAATCGGTTAATACAAGTTCTCTCTAAAACTCCTACATTTGTTGATTCCGATAAGTTAGTTGATCGTTTGGTTAACATATCAAGTTAACAATCTGATAAAGTCAGTGCTCTGATAAGAAGTCTACGCTCCAACATCCTATGCTCATCATAGTAGACTTATCCTCTGAATGAAGAAGCACGTGACATCATTTAAGATATGTCTTCTTAATTGAAGATGTGCGAAATCAATTATGAAGATATATATGGATGTGTCTTAAAGGTTGATTTGTCTTAAATATTGATTTAAGATCTTCACATGTAACATTCTAAACTGATGCATTTCTCAATATTTAAGTAGAAACCGATTAATCAAGTAAAAGTGTTGAAAGAATGATAAAGCTAATGTGTTAAGAAGAGATTCTGCAAAAGCCTAGAACACATCAAAAAAAGAATGAATGAAAAATTCTCTTAGTAGAGAGTTATTATAATTGATGTAAATCAATCAAAGTGTCTTATGTTGGAATCAAGTTAGTTTTATACTTAGAGTTTTAATGTTAACAAAAGTATTTTATGATAACAATATATTTGACTTCACATAGTATGAAAGAAGATTCATTTTTGAAGACAATCTAAAATAAGATTTGATTAAGATTTATAATTGAAGAAAATCTTTGACCAAGTTGAAAACAAGACATGGTCAAGATTTGAAGAAGATATGATCAACATCTTATCAACAAGAAGATATGAATTATTTTCAAGAAGATTTGATCAAGATTTATCACAAGTAGATATGAATTATTTACAATAAGGTTTGATCAAGATTTATCACAAGTAGATATGAATTATTTACAATAAGATTTGATCAAGATTTATCACAAGAATATATGAATTATTAAGAAGGTTTGATAAAGTTTTATAACAAGAATATGTGAATTATCTACAAGAAGATTTGATCAAGATTTATCTACAAGAAGATATTAATTATTTACAAGAAGATGTGATTCAGATGTTGACAAAGGATAAAATACTAAATTGGACTTAGTCATATCCTATTTGTGAAAGTTCAAGAACCGGTCCAACACTATGTTCCCGCCCCAATCTAAGCTAGCAATAGGAAGGAAGTTTCATTTGAAGACTTTACGAAAGTAATCTTACAAAATACAAACAATATTAATCTGGAAAATTTACAAACTCAATCTTAACAAAATACGAACAGTATCAATATGAAGAATTTATAAACTCAATATAAACAAAATACTAACATAATTAATCTAAAGAATTTACAAACTTCATCTGAACAAAATACAAACATAATCAATCTAGAAGAACTGCTCATATTGGATCCAGAAATAAAGAATTGGTTAAAGAACATATTAAACAAAGACAAAATTGAAGCCCCAATTTTATCTATAAATAGACACTCAATGCTGAAAAAGAAGAAGAATATCATCGAAAAATCATAAAAGAGTAGAAGAATTCAAGCTCAAAATTCAAAATTTATCTTAGAATTCAAAGAGAATAACACTTGTTCGAATGAGAAATATTTTCTAAGATTTTTTTTAGAGTGTGATAGTCATTGTTATAATTAGCTTGTTAGAAGCAACTATTCAAGTTTCGAACCTTTATATTCAAACCTGATAGTGGTGTTAGTGTGCCTTCAATAATACAGGTTGTCAGATTGTGTGGAGAAGACTTGGCTGGTAGAGTCAAGATGTGTGTTCGTCAAAAGTCTAAGGTTGTTAGGCTATTTGAAAAGACTAGCTTGGAGGGTCGTGTGATTTGTAATTCAAGTTACATAATTAGTGGATTAAATTCTTATGAGTGAATGGGCTGGATGTAGTCAAGTTAGTGGTGAACCAAGATAAAGTACTTGTGTCACTTTATTCATGTATTCCTTAGTTTTGTTATTGCTTCTACTCCAAGTAAATCGTCTAGTCTGAACCAGATTAATCAAAATTTGAAAAAGTTGTCAACTTAGTCAAACACAATTCAACTTCCTTCTTGTGTTTGCACCATCATTTTCGTACACTTTAATTGATATAGGATTTGATGTGTAACATCCTCTACTGAGAGTTAGAATTCTAGCAACAAACTTTGTGTAAATTCATACACAAATTGAAACTAATGTAAACCAGACTAATAGTGGCAACGACTCCTTCATCCATAAGAGGTATAACAATATTTATGGTCCCCAATAGTTTAACTATACCAAGCTAGAAGATTAAGAAGACTTGAATACAATCAGGTTAACTAGAAGGTGTTCAGTGAACTTGTGATTCTAATTGTTATAGCCTGAAGAGGCTAAAAGACGAATACTCAGAGCCTGAAGAGACAGAGTAAATAATACTTATATGTTATTATTGAAATAGTGGATTAAGTGTTCAATAGTACTTAGGCAGAATCTCTCTGTAAGGGGATGACTAAATGTAGCAACAGTCTGTTGTGAAGTAGTATAAAAATCGTTGTATTCCTTCCCTCTTTCTCTCTCTGTGTTACTCTAATCTAAGTTTTTTATAATTCGGCTTTATTTTACTAAACATATTTTATAATCGTAAGTTGAATGGTCTAATAAAAAACATATTTTTTATTAAACAATCAAAGTATTTTTTAAAAATGACAAAACACAATTGAAACTCTCTATTTCTTGTATTTTCTAGCACATTCATATTGTACACAATAGATTATTGCTCCTAGTAAATAACACACTTTGTGCCTTATCCGATTGTAATAACACACTTTGTGCCTTATCAGATTGTAAGCATCAAAGAGTTCATTCTTAGTTACAAACATTTGTGTTACTCTAGTAGATAGTAAATAGCTAATAGTCTATAGTTGATTTTAATTGTTAGAATATATAATGTGCACACTTAAGTAAATGGTTAGTAGATAAATTATTCTCTTATTTTTATTATCATCAAAATATTAAAAGTAAGTTTGATTCTAACAAGAATCGTTCCGGAGTCCAATCCAAAATAACAAGATAATTGGGTTATACAAAAATCGGCCAACAACAGTACAAACTGGTCAACAACTATTAAAATCGGTCAAAACTGGCCCATATGTGTTTTGAAGCGGTACAGTCATAAAGTTTGTCTTTTAAAAAATTTAATAAAAATGGTAAACGTGAGGTTGAACGAGAAGGAGGCATGATTTTGAGTCTGAGTATAGAGTAGAGTGCAGAGCAACTAGAAATGCAAAACATGCAATATTGCAAACGAGAAAGAAGGAGAAGAGGGTGCTTTTTTTAAAATAAAATTTGAAGAAAAGAAAATTACTATTAATAATAAAGATTATATCACAAGTGTCACATAAGGGATTTGAACTATCCCATAAAGTTCCTATGTGCACTTTGCAACTCAAGAGAATACAATTTTTTTTTTTTTTTTATTTTTATGTGTTGTGAATAATGGCGAGAATAAACTAAGTCGAGTTAAGTTTTGCAAGGATTGTTTCTATCAAAATATTTTAGATTTAAGTCTGGTATTTAGTATAGAGTTTGCCTTTAAGAAAGTCTGATACGACATATAAATTTATTTAAAATTCTATTTTATATTAATATTTGTTGAAAATGATATTGAAAACCATAGAGCTAGTCGGGTGAGCTGAAAAAAAAAAATATATCTCAATGTTTACAAGGTGGATATATGTCATTTAGAGTGTACCCTAAAGGATATCGAATTTTGTGAAGGAGATAATGCACTTAAATCGAACACCACATGCATCACATAGAAAATCTAAGTCTTTTCTCTCTTTTTATCTTTTGCTACCCTGTAGTATCATCAGTGGCTGGAAATAATTTTTAAACAGTTTTCCAAAACTCAAAAAACATTTTAAACAGATATATTTTTTAATAGACTAAAAAGCTAATAATTCAATAAAATTAAGTATTTTAAAAAAAAAAAATTAACATATCATTTTAGATAATTTAACTTTATATGACATCATATTTCAATTCATTTTATTATAATAAACTTAAATATCCAAAAATTAATATAAAATATTATCATTAAATTATTAAAAGATTAACAAATTTATAATTTAATATAAAGCTCAAAATCTAATATATAATAATAATAATAATAGTAATAAAAATATTATTTAAATTTACTTAAATAGGTTTATCTGAACATGTCATAAATTATGTCATAAATTAGACTACATACCTATTAGACTACATACCTTTGTCAAACAATTTGACTTTTTCTCACTTCTAGTTGTGAATAACCTTACAAACCTAGTTATATTAATATCTATACCTATATATAAATATTAATTATTTTAAAAGCATATTTACAAAAATTAATTAATATATAATATTAAAATTATAGCTATATCTCTTTATAAATATTTATAACTATTTGTGAATATTACTTAATACATTGAATGAACAAATTTAAGAATATGATTTTAACTATTATTGGTTCAATTGCAGTAGTACAACCATGGCTGAACTGTATAACCTTAGAACTTCAGTCTTCATTAGTCCACTTAGTAGTCTGATTTTTCAAAAGTTGATATTTCATATTGAAAAAGATGGGTTGAGGATTTTTAAATAGAAAACAAAAGGCTTATTGCATGCATATATAAAGGAAAAGACGTACATTAAATATGGTACGTATGAAAAAATAAATAAAAGAATTAAGTGTATTATTTTACGATCACATTTAATAAAAATCAACTACTTTATCACATCACTCCATCTTTTGAAGTGATCATCTGATATGAAAATACGTTACACTGCTCATTGCACTCATAAATAAATAGAGGCAGCACACGCAAAATTGTTTACGTCTATCTATATATGTGGTACCCTAAACTCGGTCCCTTTTATGGCTTTTTGCTTACCATTAGATCAAATGCATTTTGAAATTATGGTAGTTTGCATACCCTTTTGATGCAAAAAAAAAGGTACAAGGGACCAAGTTCTTTGCACACAAAATTGAAGTCATGTTTTTCAATATTAATATTTAAAATAAAATTATGAATTTGATTCTTATATAGAAGATATCCATACAGATGACAATTAAAGCACAAAAAGTTGCCTAATTATATATTTGGTGAGAAGCAGGACAACTTTGTAAAATAATCAAACAATAAAATTAAAAAATACACATAAGGTAGCATCTTACAACAAATATATGGCATAAGTAAACCTCTCATTGAATCAACTTTTAGTACAATTTAGATACACTCAGTCTAACAACATTTACAAGTCTTGAAGTAAATATTACCATTCATCTGCTACATTTGTCGCTCCAAGAACAATTGCAATTGTTGCAACAACAGCCTGCAAAAGCAATCTCACAAAGCTAGTGACAAAACTGAAGTACCATACTTATATAGTGACAAAACTGAAGTACCATACTTATACATGATGGAACAATTTGATACAAGTAATCCAAACAAATTTAAGATATTTAATGCACAATCAAAATACATTACAAGTTTACCTTAGGTACTTTTAAGATATTAGTGTTTGAAATATGGATATACACATTTATAAAATAACTTGTTAAATTTTCATAAACTACGTTTTGGTTTTTTCAATAATTTCTTTAGAAAAGATTATAATAGGACTCATGAGAAGAAAGGCCCAAATGGAGAAGAGAGTGTTGAGCTGGCAAGTTGGCAGTTAGTCCTATCTATGGGTACCTTTCAGCTTTGAGTTTGGGCAGAAGGAATTCCAAATTCCTCTGAGGAGCATTGCTCTAGAATTACAGGAAAAATCCTCGTGTAATACATTTTAATTTGTTTTACAGTCAATAATACAACTTCTTCTTCTGTTTATTTTGGGTTTCTAAGAACTGGTCTGACGTTCCAAATTTGAGAGGGGAAATCAGTGTTACTAGAGATGGATGAAATGTGGGCTAAAAAGGCAGAGTTATTGAGCTTTGAGTTATTGGACTTTATGTGAGTAGATCTCATTGGGCCAGTTGCAAGGGCCAAGAGGTTCTTTGGTGAGCAAGAAGTTCATCAGCGTGATAAGCTGTAGTGGGCTTTCATGAGCATGGAGGGTGAAGAGAAGCAATGCTTGGGTTTCCCTCTTAGTGCCAAGAGGACCTTGATGCAGGCCGGGAGTCATTTTCCACACAAACGGTGGAGAATGATGGTAACTGGAGAGAACCCAATGTTAGAGAGGTGACTCTTAATGGTGCAGAAAAAGATTACTATGAATCCATGAAAACCATTGACAAAGTGGTGAAAAATACAAAAGCAGTATCAAAGAAGAGTAAAGGAGAGAGGAGAGCGGATGAATCGGTTAACATCGAATTGAGTATGAAGGAAGGAATAGATAAGCAAGAAACTGAGGTCAACCAATCCCCTATGTCAGAGTCGTTGAGTGCTGGTCTGCATGTGGTTGCCACACTAGTCCACGCAAGTATCATATACACCATTGACGGAACCACTAGAGCTGCTTGATTCGTCGAAACTGCCGGACTCAGATCAACTTGCGATGGTCCTGCCACAGCAAGAACCACCAGACATTTAGGTCAAAACGACATCACTGGAGAACGTCAAAGGATTTCTTTTGTTGAAGAAAGTGAGAAGGGTGGGATGGGTATTCTACACATTGGGTCTAGTGGTTGACCCAATTGCAAATTTGGCTTTGATGAGGAAGGAAGACAAAGGGGTAAAATTGATAATTTGTAAGTTGAGTGTCACTCTAAACCTAATGGGCAAGACCCAAACTAGTATTGGTTGTTTGGAAAATGATTTTAGAACCTGGGCTGAGGTATAGAGATGAGGGAGATAACCCAAAGGGAGGCTTGGCAGAAAGTACACGTGCATAACTTTTCAGATTAATAAATGAGTCTAGTCTAGGTCTATCATGAAAGGAACTGCAATTGGCAAATTGGAAATGGAATTTGGTCCCTACGTATTTTGGTTCAATTGCTGTCCATCTTCAACTCCCTACACAGGCTCATACCTATTTGGTTCTCTAACAAACTAATGTTTCTCCCAGATACAAGGAGGCCAACAGAAACCACTGCCAGCCTTGAGAACAAGGCTTTTATAAGAGGGTGGCATTGCTAGGACCCATGAAGAGAAAGGCCCAAATGGAGAGGAGAGTGCTGAGTTTGCAAGTTGATTAGAGATAGGGAGGGAAAACACACATGAAAGAGGGTATATGAGGTGTGTGAAAGAGAAAAAGGGGGGCAGTTAGTCTTTTGGGTAATTTTCAGCTATGAGCTTGGGCAAAAGGAATTCCAAATCCCTCTGAGGAGCATTGCTCAGAGATTACAGGAGAGATCCTCTTGTAATACATTCCTTTGTTATCCAATCAATAATACAATTTCTTCTTTTCAGAAGAAATACTTTGGGTTCCTAAGAGATTATGAATAAACACTTAATTAAACTCTCGGAAATATTTGAATGAGCACACAATTACTATGTAGCACCAACACTTCAAATTGAAGACATGTCTAACATCAATACATATGATTACATTCAACCACTTATTTGTGTCAATGTCATGTATATGCATGTATCGGTGCTTCATAGCACAATTGAGTTATTTACCCAAACACATACTATATCAAATTCACCATAATCCTATTCTTGTTTATGGCTGTTACCACTCTTCTTGCTCATATGCTTTGTTTAGTGTACTTGGGTAACAAGTGATCTAACAAGGACATTCAATAAAATTCAAACATGTAATGGCACAAAGCATGCTATACAAGCCAAAGATTATACAGAATTTAAGAACTGAAACAGGCTTCAAGTGAAAAAATGAAAAGGTAGAATCACTTACAGCAACTATACAAGCAATGTATCCAGGTTTCTCTCGATAATCTACTCTGGAACAAAGCATAATTATTGCCCCAACATACCATGGAATAGCAGCAAGAAAGAAACCCAATATAAACCTTCACAATACCAAAAATTATTATAAATCAACGATCAATTATAAGGTAAGTGGCTTATGCCAATACACAAGGAAAAAGAAAGGTAAAAAATAACAAAACATGAGAATATAAATCGGAAAGTCGATACACAAACAAAAACAATGTAAATTATTCCTGCGTGTTAACATTAAAAGGTTGAATGGAGGAAGTACTTCTTAGCATGTACTCTCCTTACTAAAATCATGACATGTGATATTATATTTGTTATTTGTCTTATTTTTAAATAATTATGAGAGAAATGAAAAGTGTCAAACTGAAACACATGAGGAATGCACATGAAATGAGAACTTAACAATTTCTCACTAGGGAAACATGTGTGAACAACATTCTCATCATGCATGTATAATTAGGTAGTGAATGAATTGATCCACCTGGTTCGAGTTAGATGACACTATGAAAGATACAAATTCCCAAACAAGGCAGGAAATGATACTTTTTATGAAATTTTCTTATTCAATGAAAAGTGAAATATCATTCAGAAAAATCTAAACAAAGGCATGGTAAATCATGTCAACAAATTACTTGTTTCACAATTCACATCATAAAGCCGCTATCATTGTATATCAACATTAATATGAACAGACCATAGTCAATAGCAAAATTTTGAGTATAACTTGAAATGTTAAAGGAAAAAACATTATCAGTTCAACTCATCATACACAGGTCAAAATAATGGTTAAGTCAACCATTTTCCTTTGAACAATAGATCAAACGAGATGGAAAAGTCACGTTTGTTACAGCTTATTTAAAAAGAAAAATCACTTCTAGGAGTTTTCATCTGTTTGATACAGATTTTTCAAAATAATGAGAATCTGAAAGAAAAAAAAAATCTAAAAACAGCTTTATATAAGAAGCCGTTTAGAGTAATTTCTCTTAAAAGCCAACTATGATTAAAAACAAATTAAAATCACTAAGAAAATAACCTCTAAATCATTGAAAATCAAAATCACTATTTTTAAACTTGTAACAAATGGGCCCTTAACAAATAAAATTTAAAAAAGGTGTAGACTGTAGACACCGATTAACACAAACTGCTGAAAATTCAAAGCAGATTACTGGAAGGTGACCTTTTTTCACAAAGCTTTGAGTTGATGTTTGAGATGGGTCTCATGAAATGGAATATCTTATGCTATTTCTCTCTTCTCTCCCTCTCAAATTGTAATATTCTTCACAGGCCAGCTCTTTAAAGACAAGCATGACGAAAAAACTGCATACATACTCTACTCCTAGTAAAGAAATCTGCTATCAGAAATTTCATACTATAATTACCAATTTCTTCAACTCATCATACTCTGATCAAAATAATGACTATATGTCTAACTATTTTACTTTGAACAGTAAAGTCAGATGATGAGAAGCATGCTTTAAATTTTTAGTAAAATTAAATATAAAAAAATGTAGACACCAATTGACATAAACTGCTAGAAACTTAAAGCAGATTTCTGGAAGGTGGCCTTTTTCACAAATCTGTGAGTTGATGTTTGAGATGGTCCTCGTGAAATGACAAATCTTATGCCATTTCCTTCATCTCTCCCTCTCAAATTGTAATATTCTTCATGGACTAGCTCTTTAATACTATGATGACCTATTTCTCTGCTTAAAATTACATTTGATAGGGCCACCAACAAAATTAAAAGTAAGAATGCATTTAAGATTTTGATATTCACTTGGAGCATACCCTCAGCCATAAAGATCAAAGACAAGAAATTAACATTAAAAATCAAAGAGAGTATTTTCCTTATACACAATAGACAAATTTGAGCATTAAATTTTCCCCCGGAAAGGTAAACCAAACTTTTGTTAATGAAAAATATCCTCAAACATAAAAGTGAGGTAACATATACAATGGCCCAAACTCCAAAGCATTGAAATTGACAACCGTAGTGAAATATGTATGCGGATATACATATCTTCCTGAATAGTAGTTAAAACCAATGAAAGACCTCAAATGACACACTCTACATAAAATTAAAAATCAAGAGTCTTCTCTGATTAAATGGATTCAGCACCTTTAATCAAAAGAACATGCAAGGATTCATAGCTTGCTATGAGCTTGACATATATGTAAATATTGCTTTGAATGCATTATAATTAGCAAATCCAACCTCATGATAAATCGCGATCTAAATTGTAACTATATGATAAATTAATATACTTACAAACACCAGCCACAACCAAAACCACAACACCCAAGACGCCTTTCTCTCACAGGTCTTCCTTCAGCAACTGCATAACCTGTGAATCAACATCACACACCAAAACAATATCAAAATCCATCCCTCTAAAAAATGAAGTCTATTAAACTACAACGACAAATTTCATTAAATTCTACAACATCAACCAGTAAAAGAAAACATAACCAAGTGATTTTGCTTAAGTGGTTAATGAGTTTCAGTCAAGGACAATTCGATCCGGAGAATCCGAGTTCAAATCCTAGATGGAACAACTACTGGTGAGGCTTCACTTACCTCTTGGCCGAACTCTGATAGGAACCGGAGGGATAAAACAACAAAAAAATAAAAATGACAATATCCATGATCATCCATTCTCATCACTCAGAATCATTTTCAAAACCAACCTTCAAAATCAAATATACTGAGTGAAAAAATAACTAAACCCAATACTCCACAACAAAATTGAAGTCACCGCAAACTTAGAAATGTTTCCCAAATCTCAAAGAGAGTTGACCTATCACTAAAACTCAGCTGCAAATTAATTTAAAAGAATCACGAAAGCATCAAGCTCAAACAGATCATCCAATAAACTATCACAAAAATTAAATAAATAAATAAATCAGTTCCAATTTTCAAGCTCAAAATCAAACCTAATAAATAAACAAACCCTAAATAAAAAAGAATGAAGAGAGAGGGAAGGATATGGAAGAATACCGGGAAAGGCTTGGTAGCCATGAGGGTAAAAGGGGGGGCCGGAAGGGTCAGCGGAGCCGGGAGGGGGGACAGGTTGAGGGAAACCGATGGCAGGTTGAGGAGGTGGAAAGTTGGAGACACCTTGGAAAGTGCCGTATTGAGGAGGTGGAAAGGGTTGAGATTGTGACGGAGGAGGGTGGCCGGAGAAGGCTCTAGGTTTGTCTTGTTCAGTCATATCGGAGAGAGTTTGGAGTTATGGTGGTGGATGGTGTGAAAGAGAGGGACAAAGGTTTTGGTTTCAACGAAGAGAGTGTGAATGAGAATGTGAAATGTACTCTATGATTAGAATGAAGAATGAGGAAATTACTACTCTCTTTCCTTTTATAAACATCACATATTTCTTACTCCCTCTCTTTCTACAATTCACTCAATAATTGATTATAATCTAATTGATTAGACCAAATTAATCAAAATATTATTTTTTTTTTTCACGAGAAATAAATATTAAGAAATTTAAATGACTCTTTTATTATGGAATAAAGATTAAAGAGAGTATATTATCTTTTATAATTAAAAATAGATGTGGTGATTATTATTATGAAAAAACTTAGTATATTTTCTTATTTGTTTTTCTTTTTAACTTAAAATATAATATTAGTAATTATAACAAATTTCAAAAAAATTATAAATTTAAGAAAATCATAATAGTTATAAATATTTTAAATTAATAATCATACAAAAAAATACTTAAAGAAATGCACCTACATTTTATCCTAATTATTATTGTTGTGTTTGTGTGGACCCATTGATGTCTGTATAATTTTCAAAAAGAAATAATTTCTCCATACATTCACTCAAATAAAAACCATTACCATCGTGACAAAAATGAATTTATTTTAATTATTCGTTAATATATTTTCATTATTATTATTTTTTCTTTTAATTATTATATTTTTATTTCAAAATTAAATTAGAATTAGATAAAATTTAATTTATTGAAATGATTTTAGAATAAGATTTGATTTAAAATCTAAATTAGAATTGGAGAAAAAATTCAATTATTTAATTAGATAAAGAATAATCAAAATTAAAAATAAAAAAGTTTAAACGAAACGTAAAAGTTAAAAAAAGTAAATAAATAAAAAACTACACCAAATTTTGATATTATCTTTATATATAGGTATAGAGAAATTACTTAATTTATCATTTTACAACATTTTTTAGTGAGTGTTTTAGAACTGTGACAGGAGCAAATGGAGTTGTGGTGATATCAAAGCTAGATTCTATTATAAAATAATTTTTAGATAATTTTTTGGTTAAGAAAAAATACAATATTTAAAATAAATTAATTATTTAAATTATTTTTTTATTTTTCTTTAAAATAGTTTAACTTTTAATATTATTATAAACTATTTAACATCTTACGGGTTTCAATAAAAAATATATGTGTAAAAATAATAAAAAAAATTAAAAAGAATATATGAATATATCAATTTTAATATATTTGTTATTTTCTCTTTATAATCGAGATGTTGTATTCGTATATGTATTACATAGGTAGAGGAGTTGACATATGTCAATAGCAGACATTAAATAATACGGAATTATAAAATTCATATAAATCTTAAATTTTTCTCTTTTATTTTCTATTCAAAACGGGTGATTTGTGACATTTTTTATTTAGAAATACTTCTTCAAATTGGTTTTTTTATTTAAATAAGTAATTTTCACATAAATTTAATTTTTATTTTATATAATTTTATAATTTCGTCGTCTCGATGCGACGTTTTTTTGTTTTAATATGGCATTTTTATTTTTTCTGTCTGTGGTGCGGAGTGTTCGTTTTGATTCAGCTATGCAAAGTAGTTTTAATCTATTATAGATTTCAATCAATAACTTTGACGTCGTTAACGTTATAAATCTGAAAACATATATATTATGAATATTTAAATTTTATCATATTTCATAAGTCATTTTGTCATTTTAATGTCGTTTAACTTTATATATTAAAGGGAAAATGAACTTTATTGCTTAAAATTATAGAAAATTATAAAGTTGAACTTTTATCATAAATCGTACCCACTTCTTATAAATATTTGTTTTCTTTATATACTTTATTATGAATAAAAGACATATCAAGTGAGAGGCATGTGAGAGATAAGAGTATCAATTTTTAGCTTTTGAATTAAAATTAATGGTTTATATTAAAATGTCCACTACACAACTTATGTGTGTATCTCTTTCTTAATTCAGGCGCACCTCTTTTTCTTCTAGTGAGTCACATATCTTCTCCTTTCTCGAGCAATCCACAAGATAAATTTCACTGACAATTCATATATTTTTCAACTCACATTAGCAATTCATATTCATAAACACACAAAAAAAATTTTACTATGTGATCAATAATACATATTTTGTCAGAGGTACCTTTTTAGCAATAGTCATAAATGATGGTTTTTTTTCGATGTTTTGGTTCACTGCAAAATATTGAAACAAAATTATCTCCAATAGATGGATTTTTGTTTCGAACTTCATGTGTGAACACAGGGTTATGAGAAAAATTTAAATATTTAATTAGTACATTTTATTGATATGAATAACTATCTAATTATTTACAAATATCTATGGTGAATCAAATATGCCGCCGGACGAGGAAGAAGAATGTTTTGAACCTTAAATTTGACTTTGTAATGTTTACTGTTATGTCGGCATTTGGTTAAGGAAGAAGAATGTTGTTCGTGAATGACTTTGCTTCATGGGTAATAAGGTCTCTGTTGTCTATACCAAAAAAAAAATATAAGGATTTCATTTCAGATTTGTGTGGAAGATGAGGTGTGGTTATGTGGAAGAAGAAGAAGACGAGGTGTGGCTATGTGGAAGAAGAAAAGAGGTGCGCGTCAATTGAAAAAGAAAGTCATGTCAGTTTTTTAGTGGATATTTTAATCTCAACCATTAGTTTTAATTCAAAAAAGGTTGAAAATTGATACTGTCATCTCTCACGTTAAAAAGTCATCTCACATATATATATATATATATATATATATATATATATATATATTTTAAGAATTATATGTAAATTGATCTTTGAAATTATAAGTGTCACTTAAACTAGTCTCTGAAATTTACTAATTGACAAATGCATCACTAAAATTGTAAATATTAATCAAAGTATTTCGTATATAAACTTTTATTGTTAGAGACTCTGATGTGATATGTTAATTAAATAGGTAATTCATCTGCGTTGATCTCATATAAATGTTATCATAGCATTAATTAATTTTCTTATGAAATTTAAATATTTCATCGATTAATTTGTCAATAATTAGTTCATGCGTGATTGTATATACCCACAAATTTGTTTTTGAGATGACAAAATTTTATTGACAAATTTGTCTCTGAAAAGATTACATTGATGTTGAATCAATGTTGATAAGCCACATATTCAGTTACAACATCACATCAAAATATTTAACAACAAAAATATACTAGAAGATTAATTTGATTAATATTTTACAATTTCATATGAATTTGTAAAATTTAAAGACTAATTTGACCGAACATTATAATTTTATGGAAAAATTTGTTTATGTATTGATTAAGGATGCTTTGTATTCACATTTCTCTCTATAGTCTACTTTCGAATAAAGATTAATTAGTGCCCCAATATACCATGGGATAATGAAAAAGAAACCGGATATAAACACAAGAACAAAATTGAGAATTAAAATCCCCCAAAAATATAAAAAATAGCTTTTGTAAAAAACTATCCGCAAACACAAAATTGAGGCATTACTTTTCTGGTCTTTTATTATAAGACCTCTCTTTGATTTTTTTTTTTTTATCTTTGTTTATAAGACTCTTTTAAATATTCAATCGTCTTAATTATTTCTTTATCATACATTTAATTTTATTATATTCTTGCTATAGTCTATAATGAATATTTAATAAAAAAATATTTACTAATTTTCTCTTCTAAATAAATATTAAAATTATATTAATTACCAATAAATTTAATATTACAACAAACTTATTTAGTTCTCGTGATTTACTAAAAGAAATGTCATATATAGTTAAGGACAAACTAGTAATATATGTCAATAGTGTAATGGTCCAAATTATTGAAAGTTGGCAACATAGGGAAATATTAATAAGTTAAAGCCATTAAAAAAATGAAGAGTCTTCTCTCATTACATGGATTCAGCATTGTTTAATCAAAAGAATGAGCTAGGAGGCATAGTTTGGAATGAGCTTGAAAAGGAAAGCCAACCTCATATATAGTTATTTAATTCTACAAATTGTAATTATACTTTAATCGGTAACCTCATATACTTCCGTTGAGTGACACCAACAACAACAACTCTCCTAATTTTAAAAAGTTAAAACTAATTGTTTTTTTTAAAGTTAAAACTAATTTTGAAATATAATGTTATGAAGATAAATTTATAGTTCAAGATGAAGATAATAGTATATAATTAACAATAAGCTCTTCAAGAGAAATGGATATAGTATATGCAATCTAATTAATCATATATTAGGCTTCTAAATTGTATTATAGTTTAATTTTCATTTGGAACATATCTCAAGATATGCTTTAGTTTATTTATTTATTTTGTATGTCCATAAAACATGTTTTCGATTTGCTTTTATATTTATTTGTTTTTGTTATTAGTTTCTTTTCACACTCCAATTTCTCAAAAGTACCAAATATATATAAGGATTAACTAAATCGAACATATTTTTGAGCTAAACCGAACATATTTTTGTATATGTTGATTGACCAATTTGAACACATATTAAAGAATTTTGAGAATATTAAAAAATGGGAGAAAAAGAGAAAAAGTGATCGATTAAAATATCGAGTTCAAGTCTTGTGAGGAAAAAAAAAATATAGTTAAAAGAAAAATTTAACAAAAGGCCATCAATCAAATTTTTCAAATAACTATATCTCATTATCTACAAGATCTAATTATATTGTTGAGCAAGCCTTGTCTACACTAAAATATTTTTTCTAATAAGTATATTTTTATATTTTGCTACTCAAACAACTCTATTTGTCAAAATAACAAGAAAATTAAAAATTTATCACTTGATTGATAGAGTTATTTGTCTTATGTTGACACTTTCATTCTCTACACAACTACACATAGGATTTTGTTCATAGTGAAATTTGTCAAAATAGATTAGTTGTTTGCTTTGAAAAAATATTACTAGTCCATTTTAAATATTTTTTATTTATATTTTACTTCCTCCTAATATTTATCCTAACTCCGCCATTATTTATAATAGAAGTGAACAAAAATGAAAGTTAATTAGTCAATAAAATAAACCTTTTTAAAAAGAAAAATGATTTTACACAAAAAAAATATAAATAACTTATTTAAAATTTAAATTAAATGAAAAGACCTCTAGTACAATTTGACCTAAATATATACTTTCAAAATCTTTTAGGAAATATAATTGAAACAAATTTTATTTTATTTAACAAATATTTTAATAAAAATATTCAAATATAAATCACATATTAAAAAATAAAATTTTAATTAAAAGTACTTATACAAATAAAGTATAATTAATTAAAATTATGATTAGAAACTTTAATCCAAACCCATTGTGAGTTAAGGTTGAAATCAAAAGAAACTTTAACAATTACATTGAGTGACATATTTCCAAGAGTCTTCTTTTCTTGCATTAGCAAGCCTTCCCATGTTCGTCCATTAAATGTAGATTGGCTAGAAAACATAACTCAATGTCCCCAATCTAGCCTACTCTCTTCATTACACAAGGAGCCACCTGGTTTGCAATGACTTGAAGGGTTGGCTATTGGTATTTGCCTAATTTCTACATTCTCAATTACTTCATTATGTTTCAAGTAAGAAGTAGGTTAAAGAAAATTGATACATATGTTAAAGTAGCTTAAATTAAGGGCGTGGTTGATTTATATTTTAAAAATTTATTTTAGTATTTTAAAATTTAAAAATTTAAAAATTTGTTTGAATTACTTGTTTTTAAAAGCTGTTTTGTAAAATTATTTTTAATATTATACTTTTTAAAATTAAAAAAGCAAAACAGATAAATAGTGTTTTAATTTTCACTTTTCAGTTATTTTAACTTTCTAGTCAAAACCTGTTTTAAAAATTGAAGTTGTCAAACATATTTTTTTAACTTTTCTTTTTAAAAATAATTTTCTAAAATTTATTTATAAAATAGTTTTCAAAAATTAAAACAATCAAACAAGTCTTAAATATATCAAATTTTTTTACTCTATTTATGTTTATATTTGATATTGAAGTAGTAGTACAACATGGCAACAAAAAATTATATATTAACAAAGACGTCAATCCTTCAAGAACTATCTTAAACATTTACAACAGATTTCTTTGTTTAGTTGTCGCTTACAAAAAAAATTATATGGTTTTTGACAAACATCTCGCTATTGATATGTCAAATTCTCATATAATCTACATGAAAAACAAAAAGATTAGTCTTTAGGACAATTTCTTACCTAGACAATGATGATATTTGTCTTATGACTTATTCTGAATCATATTATTAAATTCTCTTATTAGTTGTCATTGAGTCTCTGCTTACCTTATGAAACTTAGTTCCACTCCAATCTCCTAGAAAACAAAGAAACAATCGACAATGTTTCATTCACATGCCATGGGACATGCCACCAACAAGATCAAGTAGTTGTGCAATCTTCTTTATACATTATTGGTATCATGTGCCACTACCAACACCCTTCATTGTGACAATAAAGTTGTTTTATCCGATGACATTTTAACTACTTTATTTTATAACTTACAGGCATGATCCTGCATTTCAAGTAACTTTGATTTTCCACCTAATTATTTCCACATATCCTATTAATTTCAAAAGTTAGTCCTGAGCATATAAGAGACTTTATCAACTATAACCAAATAAAACAAAACACAATGCATAATATTGAGACCAATAATCATCATCAATTTATTTGTTTACAATCTTCATTTTTCTCTTTAACACAAAAGACGGTTAACATTATCTTTTTCCTTTACTAGCAACCTCTTCGTGTTAAATAACATCGTTATTGTATCAGACAAGACTAGTAAAAGCTCAGCTTGTTTTGGATTGGATTCCACAAACCATATTCGCTGGAACAGCTACGTCGATCATTTTTGGATATGACAACTTAAGATCTGTTTCACAAATCAAACTCGCCATCATCAGTTCTGTTTTACAATAACTTGATTGAAAAAATACAAGAGCTAAACAATTGTTTTTGACAATGCATGTAAATAAAAATATAAATTTGACAATGTTTTGTGAAATTTAGCTAGCACTTACTTGCCATGATGTTCTTGAAAGTTTCCTGGAAAAGAAGAATCAACATTTTCAATTGTTAGATATTATATGAGTTGGAGCTAACCAGCGGTAGAAATAAAATTTCAACATGTTAAATTTTTCTTGGCTAGTTGCACCGTTGTCAATCGCGGATCGCAGAAAATAGAGATTTGTACAAATTCCGCTACACTACAGTGATATAGCATTTCTATAGCCCCTATCTGACAACACTTTGTACTAAATAGCTATTCCCATAATATATAATCATAAGTTTCATTTAGTGGATTGAGGTCATAAATTATGAATGTAATCAAACATTACCTCGTCCTTTGTTAGGCGCGGATTATATTGCATCTCTTCTCCGACAGTGCTTACCTAAAATAGTAAAATCAGTATTTGTATAAGCAACTCTACAAAATTTAGCAAGCAAAAAGCATAAAGGTTTCCTTACAGAGAATCCTTTATAGTCATGAGCCGGATAGAGTAAGGTATCTTTCGGCAGCGTAAAAATCTGTAACCAAAAAAGATAAAGTGAAAAATTATTAATATTCAAATTTTATAAACCAGAAATTTCTTAATCTATTTTCCTAAGTTGCTGTTTAACATAATACACAACTGTTAAGTTCATGCCTGTGAATGGATTGATCTGTAAAGGTTCTCTGAACTTCCACCCTGCATAATAATCAATGTGAATTAGATACCAATAAATAACTTTCCAACAAAATTACAAAATAGCCGCCAGTAAGAGTGAAACTTTGCCTAATATAATTCAATAAAATTGAGGAAACAATAACATAACCTTTGTTTAGATACAATATTGAAAACCATTGAAAAGGATCAGTTAAACAGTATATACCTGAAAGTCGGTCCTTCCACATCCGCGTATTAATAGGGTGTCTCCTGTGAATGCCATTCTTGGTTGAGGTTGATCTGGTGCATCTCCAGTAACATAGGTAAGGCAACCTAAGGTATGACCAGGAGTTGCACGAACCTACAGCAATAAAGACGATAACATATATTACAAGGTAGATAACACAACAAACAATTAACATTAGCCCTCCACACTCGTCACAAAAAGAAAATAAAATCTATTTGACAAATAATTGTAAAGAAAGAAGATCCTTGATTATTGAAGATCCTACACTCACACACAAAAATTCTCTATTTCATTTAAAATTGATAATTTAGAATAAGGTGAAGTCATCCTTGATTCATTGGCCCATTTCATTTCTTTGCACAAGATGACAGACATGAAGAGCTAGCTGCTAGTTTTCGACACTGTTACCGTTTTAGTTTAAGATTAATTTGCAATTAAAGACATAACTATTATCAATGATCTATCCATCTGCTTCATTAATTAGAGCTCCTATTTTAAAGGATGTTGTAATACAACATTCCACATATCATTGTATTTAATCAGATTCGTCTTAGTTTTAGAGTTTTGTAAACATGTTTAAACTTATCAAACAAAATAAAGAAATAGACAGTCCAACCAGGAAGCAGCATATATAGAACCACTCGTTTCCTTACAAAAAACAATGAAATGTAACACATCTTTGACCATTTCCCTGTCATTATGTAACAACCTCGATTGCAAGGTAAGCAATTGATGACACATGGAAACTGATTATCAGGAAATAGTATTAGTATCAATGTTGTCGATTGCATATCACGGAAAATAGAGGTTTATTAAAAATACGCTATGCAACAGCGTTATAACATGTTATTTGACAATATTTAGTACTAATAACATTGCATAACAATAGCCGTTTGTTCAATTTCCATTATGCTAAAGCAATATAGTGCAGCTATAGCCAAAACTCAATATAGTGGCTATAGTGCTGCTATAGCCACTATTTAACAACAGTGATTAGTTTAAAAAAACAAAAGAAGAAGAAAATTTAATCTAGGCATGGTAGCTGCAAAGTTACCTCTAGATAAAGATCACCAAAACGGATTTTATCACCCTGCTCCACATAAAGATCTGCTGTTGCACCACTTGCTTTTGAAATAACAGATTTTACATCAGGAACTTTGCTCTATACAAATTAAGTGACAAACAAAACCAAACTAAATTACTACCACAGCAAAGTAATGATAAATACTGGAAAAAAAATATTCTAGAATAAAGTGACTAAGGTAAGCATAAATCTACCCTTGATTCTACATTGATTTTGATTGAATTGATTTTAGTTAGAAGTTATTTTAAGATAAAATGATTTAAGTATGGATAGTTCACCGGAAAGTGAACACAACAATGAATTTGAGTGGAAAAATCATGTTTGCAGGCAAAAGCTACAAATCATAGTTTCAAGTTAAAATCAATCCTAGAGTCAAAATCAATTCTAATCAAGAACAATCAAACATACCAAAATCAATTTTAACACTTTAGAATCATTTTAACTTCCAAAAATAATCCAAACGTGCACTAAGATGTAGGTATGACTATCATTAAATTAAGTTGGAAACTCAATTTATTGCATACATACCTTGATAAGGCCAGTCCCAGTAACATGATCAGCATGTACATGTGTGTTCAAAGCATAAACAAGCTTCAAACCCAATTCTTGAATAAGTGACAAATCTCTATCCACAGTCTTATCAACAGGGTCAATCAACTGAATTTTCCATCAAAAAAATAAAAATTCATCAATAACCACAAACAAAACAAACCCATTATCCAATTCAATAAATTTCCCCGACCCACGTAAAAAATTCCCACAAATAATCAGACCAACACATAAAAATCAGATTTTAAAAAGAACTTACAAGTGCTGGTTTTTCAGCATGTGAGGCATCAGCGAGAAGGTACGTGTAAGTAGATGATTCCTTTTCGAAAAGCTGACGAAACAAAAGTTTAGAAGAAGAAGATGAAGAAGAGGAAAAAGAAGCCATTTGTGATCTAATAGTGGTGGAAATAGAAAGAGGAAAAAATGAGGGTTTCGAAGGAAAGAAAGGGGAGAATTTGATGAAGTTGAATTTGAGCATTGTGGTGGTTGGAGTATAAATAATAAATTATATAATTAATATTAGAGATTGATAAGAATGGTAGGAGATAAAAGAGAGGAATGACGATGCTGTTGTTGGATGATTATAATATAATAATGAAGAATTGAGAAATGGAGTGATGGTTTCAATCAAGAGAACATAGACAAGGTTGTCGCCATTGTACATAGGAATGGAGTGATGACAGAGAAATCCATGTCAATCCGAATTGGTAATTGGTTGAGTGATCATGGTGTCCATCCAATATGAAAATTTATAAATTGCTAAAAGGTTGAGTGATCATGGTGTCCAATATGAAAATATATAAATTGCTAAAAGTTTCTTTTTCTTAATTAATCTTTGGTCCTTATTATTATTTTTTTATTTTTTTTGGGTCCATCAATTTATTTTTGTTTTTTTTATGGTTCTTCGAATTTGTTTGTGTTAGCTCCGTTAGCTTTTTATGTCAATTTTATTATAAAAAAATTATGTGTGTGGAGTATGAATGTTATTTTTGGTGGATTGATTCAGTTGTGTGAATCACTATTTAAAAATAAAAATAGAATTTGAGATTAATTTCTATTATTTCTTTGTATCTCCATCTTCTCTCCTTTTTTTTTTTGCGTAACTTTTTGTTCTTCTTCTAGCCAGAAAATAGTTCGAAATTTTATGACATATGAATAATTAATGCATGTAGATAGTTCTATATCGGATAATTGTATGTCATATCATTAAAAATATGTCAAATCGTCATTTTTTTAGTTCAAAAATCTGAAGGAGAAATAAAAATTGTCGATTTTTAAAATAAAGGACTAATTCTATGAATTGGTAATAATAGAGAGATCAAAACTACAATTAAATTTATGTAAAATAATATGAAAAAACGATGTAAATGAGTGATTTTTGACTAAAAATAGTTTCAAATCATCTATCTTCTATGATAAAAATGAAAAAGAAAGAGAGGAAGCTAGATTTTGATCATTCCATAAATTGCTAAAAGTTATATATAGCTAAAAATGGTGAGTTGTTAAAAGGGGATGCATTTTTTTCATATTAGAAAAATAATAAGTGGAGAATTGAGTTTTCTTCCTTTGTCTTTTTTAATCATTTTTTGATTATATTTTCTATAGTATGTGAGGATATATTCTTTTGTTTGTTTTTTTAATTCTCTGAATTTTAAGGGAATTAAACTCTAGTAATTCAGAGTTCAGTTGAAAATTAAGTAAAATTTGATCAATAATTATTTTATTTAGAATTTAAATTCGACTTTTTCTCAAACGATTTTAGTGAGTACATATTTTTTAGCATAATATTTTTTGTGTGAAATTTGAACATTGAAATTTTGTGATAACCATAGTATTTTTTGTGTGGAATTTGAACACTGAAATTTTGTGACAAGGTAATATTGATAAGATGTATGTAGAAGAATATACTCTCTTTAAATCTTTTCCAAGAATTAAACTAACTAGATGCTAACCTGCGTGTTGTGCGGGTATATTTTAATTTATTTAATTTAAGTGAATTTAAAAAAAAATCAATATGCAGTTTTATTTTCCAATTATCAAATAATTATTAATATATTAGTTATATCAATAATATATATACAATTTTATCAATGTAATTTACAGAAGATAAATACCGAACAATAAAAGACATTTATAAATAGTCGAAATATATTTTAGGGGTAAGCAAGAGAGACATATGTAGTATCAATTCAGAAGAAGTTGAAGAAACTTCTAGTTATTAAGTTCAATATTATATATTCTGAAAAGATACATATAATTGCTAGCAAATAAGTAGATAGCATGTAGAGGCAAAAATGCTAGAAAAACTTGAGTAGACGTTAGGAAATAATATTTAAATAAGCGATATAGTGGATGATGTTAGGGAAATTTCCAAAATATATTTGGATTTTTCTAATAGCTATATTGATGTAGCAAAATTATATAATTGAATGTATCACTTGGTCAAGTGGTTGCAATGTTTGGGTTTAATTCAAATCAATGCATCTATTAAGTTATCAAAAGTTGCAATCTTTCACAAGAGTTGTTTTCTCTCACCAATTGGTATGAGTTGAAGAGTTGTTTTTTTTCCACCAATTGATATGAGTATCTCTATAAATAGATAAATTTTAGAGGTAGAAAGAACACAAGATAAACAACACAAAATTCATGTTATATGAGTCAAAATCATGTCAAAAATATTTCTGAGTCATTTCTTCTTTTCTCTAGTGCACGAGAGTAAACGAAGAAACTTAATTCTGTAAACTATCATTGATCGATAGACTTGATGTGAATGTGCAATTCACTTCAAGGATTCCAAAGTATCCTGAAGGGGATTCGTCGGTTAACCCGTTTGCATCGAATATATATAGATTGATGGGGGCTAATCGAACCTAAAGCTTAGTGTGATACACACGCTTTGGAATTTATTTGTGCAACCTTCATCATCATCAAGTTCATCCTCTTCTTGTTCAAGATTTGCAGCATACCACCAATAAAACAGATCCAACAATCTTTAGGTTCGATTTTTTATTATCAAATTTATTTATGACTGCAACTTTTAAAGGAGATGGACTTTCTTGACCATGGTGAAAAGGTACACATTTAATTTATATGAATATATATGATATGTTTGAAGTTCTAAATTTATACGTAGTTCTTCAAAGTAATTATATTTGTTTATGTTAAATTTAACATGTGGTTAGACTGATATGCATGATTTAGAATATATTCAAGTATGTGAATTTAATATGGTTTATGCATGAGTTTTGTTTGTTTGGATTTTAAAAATAAAATTAATTAGTCTTGAAAATAATCACATGAAAATTCATGGTTGGACACTGAAAGTTATTAAGTGTTAATACATTTATATATTACATTCATGTTTGAAATGCATATATATAATAAATTTTCTTTTTCGGATGCATATGTAATAATATGGACATGAGATGTGGAAAATTAATAATATTAAATTAGAAATATAATGTTGTCATAAAATTTTGGTTTATCTATGGTTGATGATTTTAGACTAAGAACAAGAATTTATGATTGTCCGGTGGAAGAAAATTTGTTTATAATTTTGGTCTCTTAAATCTTAACAAGTATAAATATGTAAGATGCATATTTAATATATTAATTTATTTAAAGTTGTTAAATAAATTGTCATAAATATCAAGTGTATGTCTCAATGATAGTGACGATTCATGTGAGAAGTTATTAAATCTAAAATTGATTAACTCATATTATATATGTATGATAGTATAAAAACATGTCTCAATTTCTTGATTATTTTGATATTAAAAATGATTTGGACATATAATTAAAAAGTTATTGTAAGTTGACAAATGTTGATGGAAGGAACTGATAGAAAATCTTAATGATTATATTCATTGTTTATTTTATATTATGATACTTATTTGGATTTACTATAGCACATATTTAAATATGAAACTTGAATTAACAAATAGAATTCATGGTGTATGTATTAGTTATAATATAACTATGAAGAAATGGTTTATTTAATAGAAATAAAAAGAATTCTTATTTGTTAAGAAGTAGATGATTTATATGTTTGGATCCATCTTATGATATTTGTTTATGAGAAATTTTTATGATCATGCTTTATTAACTTATGGTAGTATATATTTAATGCACTCAATGTTCTATATCTTGAATATAGTTTAATTGAAAATAAAATTAGAAGTTTAAACTAAGAGGCTTATTAAATATGGTAAAAGGTTGAATGACATAAAAATTTGTGTTTGTGATAATTGAAATGGTTATAAATTGTATGTGATACAATATGAAGAGATTAAATAAAAGAAAGAAAGAAAGAAAGACAAAAAACAAGGGTCATGGTTTGGTGATAATTGATCAACACTATCAAGAATATAAAAGGTAATCGGATGCTTGATGTAAGTCATGACTTGTACAAGACTTAATATAACATATGTTGTTGGAAGATTAAGTCGGTATACAAGCAATCCATGTAAAGAACGTTGACGTGCTACTAATAAAGTATTAAAATATTTGAAAGGAACAACTAACTATAGTTTAATCTATAGTGGATATCCTTTACTTTTGGAAGGACATACATATGTCGGTTGAATAAATCATGTTGAGGATCATGCTTCCATAAGTGGACGGATCTTCAACCTTGGTGAATGTGCAATTTATTGGAGTTCAAAGAAACAAACTTGCATTATCGACACCACTATGGCTGCACAATTTATTGTTCTAGTTGTAGGTAGTAAAAAGGTATAATGGCTAAGAAATTTGTTGTATGAGATACCAATTTGACCAAAGTTAATGACACCAGTATCTATACATTGTGATAGTCAATACCCACTATCAAAGCATATAGCCAAATATATAATAGAAAATCAATTCATATTGGTTTAAGACATAGCTATGTAAATGATTTAATGGAGTGATACCCATAGTGTATGTAAGAATTGAAAAGTATCTTGGAGATCCTTTGACGAAAGGTCTGACAAAGCACATGGTGTTGAAAACATTATTAGGGATGTGATACAAGCTCATATCTAGATAATCACCAATGGTGGAAACATCAACTCACACTTGAGTAGCATCAAGTCTTGAGTTCAATGATGAAAGTACACTATTAGAGTGATTGAAGTACTTGACAATAAATACATCCCAAAGGATAAAAGTACTTGGACCATAAAACAAAAATGGTAGGATGAGGTCTCCTCTTAATGGACATATAGCATGTATTTGTTAGAATGAATAATTATGGGTGCATTTTTGATATAGTCCACCTATATGAGAATGAAGTGGGCCGCTTCATAGAGTTCAAAGAGTTTGACCCTTAAATTCTCACGAAAAGGATATGAGACATATGACCTTATCAAATGTGACATTTTTATAATTCGATCAATGGTACCGAGATTTCATGTGTAAGTTATGCACACTTGTTCTAATGAATGGTTTGTTCAAAGCTTGTCTACCAATCTATTTGGTGATGAGTGAAAACATAATTTACTAAGTAATGGTTCAAATCGTAAGATACCTTTATCTGAAACCATGAGATTTCCGAAATAAAGAACTTATATATATTTTGAAAATGGTGAGGGATTGTTAGGGAAATTTCCAAAATATATTTGGATTTTTCTAATAGCTATATTAATGTAGCAAAATTATATAATTGAATGTATCACTTGGTCAAGTGGTTGCAATGTTTAGGTTTAATTCAAATCAGTGCATCTATTAAGTTATCAAAAGTTGCAATCTTTCACAAGAGTTGTTTTCTTTCACCAATTGGTATGAGTTGAAGAGTTGTTTTCTTTCACCAATTGGTATGAGTTGAAGAGTTGTTTTCTTTCACCAATTGGTATGAGTATCTCTATAAATAGAGATATTTTAGAGGCGGAAAGAACACAAGATAAACAACACAAAATTCATGTTATATGAGTCAAAATTATGTCAAAAATATTTATGAGTCATTTCTTCTTTTCTCTAGTGCACGAGAGTAAATGAAGAAACTTTATTCTGTAAACTATCATTGATCGATAGGCTTGATGTGAATGTGCAATTCACTTCAAGGATTCCAAAATATTCTGAAGGGGATTCGTCGGTTAACCCGTTTGCATCCAATATATAGATTGGTGGGGGCGAATCAAACTTAAAGCTTAGTGTGATACACACGCTTTGGAATTTATTTGTGCAACCTTCATCATCATCAAGTTCATCCTCTTCTTGTTCAAGATTTGCAGCATACCACCAATAAAACAGATCCAACAGATGATGTATAGAATTTTGGGAAAAGCTATTTAGAAAATGAAACTCTCTATGAAGACGTACACGTCAGCTTTTTGGTTGAGGTGGAAAATGTTTGCAAATAGTATGAGGTGGTAGCGGAGTCTGTTTTAAATATATATAATAGATACTAGTAAGTATAGTTTCTAATAAAACATATTTATAATCCACTTTAACGCCTCTGAGGGTTAACGTATCTGCACTGGCTCATAAATATGTTTGACTCAAACCGTTCAACCTAAAAAGTGAATTAGAGATAAAACGAAGAGGTTGAAGATGAAATGTAGGGGTGTACGATTATAGTTCATAGTAATCACATGTGTAGAATCAATTTCTAAAATGACATAGGTGAAGTGCCACTCTCTGATCATCTGGATGTCAAGTCGAACATCCCACAACTCCGTGAGAAGAGCATTTTTCACTCCTAGATTACAAAGAAAACCTTTTAAAAATTGATCTTGTTGATTTCAAATAAGACCTCCATAAGTTGATTGTCTGTGAATATAGAAATCATCAATAGTAATTTCAAATAAGTTTGGAGATGTTGGAGGATATTTGATATCCTTTTCAATTAAAAGGATATTGATGTTCAAATGTTAGCTATAGTATTCTATACAAACATGTTGGCCTGTAGCAGGTTTCATATAATTTGGACCTATAACAAGATTGGTCTATGATGGACCACAATGTTTAATTATTAGATAAATGTAAATATTGAATTTCACTTAGTCTTATGATGGATCCACCGAATACAATTTATTCTTTCCCAAAATTTAGATTTTTTTAGATAAATTATACAAGACATTGAAATTCATCAAAAGACATATATAAACACATGTCTTATTCTTCAACTTCACAAATACACCCTTAAATTCCTGATCCATTACTAGCACCTAGCCCTCCCCTTATCTCATCTTCTTCATTTTACCTTCTGCAATTCTAAGAATCCGGAAGAAAAAAAGTCTTCTTTTTAAAAAAACACTTTCCATTATAAAAGATGTCCAATATTCAATTCATTAAGAGATTAAGATAACTAATGTCTATAAAGGGGGTGCACTTGTTTTAGAAATTTTAAAAATTGATGTCATAAATATAATGCCTATTTAGTTTTTATTTTTTATAGACATATATTTGTAAATTAGTAGAGTTATGATAAATAAAAAATTAGAATGTAAGGAATATTATTGATGTTTACAAGACATCAATGCCTTAAAAAATTAAATGAAAATTCAATTGATTTTAGCATCTTTAAAGTTACAATTCTGGAGAGATGAATATTTTAAACACTTTATTTTTGTTACATTTTATTATATTTATAAATATTTTATCATCTTATATCATTAATATAAAATAAATGAATATCGATATAATTTCTATCAAATGAAATTAAAGGAATAAATATATATCAGTTAGCTTAAGGGAACATGAATGCATTCTTAGGTCAGCTAAAGGAACTTTCTACTTTACTAAAAAAATCAAATAACTTCCCTTTACATTTTCGTATATTACAAAAAAATTGAATACAGTTTTACTTCATACAACAACTCGAGTGGGATTTTTAAAGTGAATATTTTTAAAATGACAGTAAGTTTGGGAGGAAATGTGGTGGTTGTCGGTTGATGTGGAAAAAGGTTACATTTGAAGGATATATTAAATGTAGATAATGTATAGTATGATGGTAAGGATGTGATGAATCAAAAGAGCATTTCAGAAAGTAATTTTCAATAGAAAACATTAATTCAAAAGAAAAAGTGCATTTCATAAAGGTATTTTTAAAATGCAATTGAATTTAAAATAACTATTTTTTTTTTGGATGAAAAAACTATTTTTTAAAGACTAATTCAATGTTGATTATTTAGTTTATTTTATATTATTTTTTACATTTTTAATTGATTTGTACTAGAGTTTTTTTCGGTTGAACTTTATAGATATTTTTCTTTTAAAGTGTAAATATGTCTTTGATCTCGATAAATATATTACTTTTTAATTTTAATATTTGTAATTTTCTTTTTTTTTTAGATTTAGTCCCTGTAAAATCATAAACATTGACTTTAGTCTCTAATGTTAAATCAACATTGCAAAAAAAACTTTGGCTATTAACGTCAACATTACAATAAAAGGAAACAGTCGTGACATGTAGCCCTATAAATGTACACCAACACATCATCTATTATGATATATTAAAAATTAAAATATTTTATATTATTAATTAATAAATTTATTAATTATCATTTAATAATTAGTGTTATTTTATAAATAAAAAATATGAATAGAAATTAAAAGTGGGGTTTAGGGATTTTTAGAAAATTCGTCTTCTTCCGTGTCACGACAGTTTGTCAGCTTGACGTTAGGAACCAAAACCAATGGTCACTAATTTTACAAGGAATAAATTCAAACAAAAAACTTACAAAGACTAAAATCAAAAAGTGGTATATTTGCAGGGATCAAAAACATATTTAAATATTTTTTTAATGATATATATGAGACTTGCATGTATAAAATTGTTTGCTTGATCGTTTAGTTTCTCTTTTGGACTATAAACTATATTTCACGGGAAGAATGATGAAATAGTCATTGGAACTCTCAGAGTTAGATATCATCTTTGAGTCTTCCATCGCATAAATGACCCTAACGTTATTCGAACCAAGGATCAAGTGGACCACCTTCGTCGACGGGTCCTCCAAAACTAAAGGAACTAGAGTCAACATACTCCTTGAAAATGAATAAGGTATAGTCGTCGAAGCCTCCCTTACTTTTTCATTTCCAACATCTAACAGTCAAGCGGAATATGAGGCATGTGTTGTCGGATTGCAATTGACGCATGAATTTGGTGCTGACGAGGCCACGTTGAACACAGATTCACAAGTTGTTGTCTCCCAAGTCAAATGAGATTACCAAACAAAAGACCAAACTCTGCAAACGTATATCACATAGATGAAATACATAGTGGTTAAATTCAAAAAAATTATGGTCGAGCATATCCCTCGCGAAAAAAACACGAGAGCCAACGTCTTGTCAAAATTAGCTAGCATGATAGGCAAGGGAGGCAACAAATCTATCATTCAAAAGTTCATATACTCTCTCAACATATGAGAAAATCTTTCAAGAACACAATTGGGTGATGCCAATCATTGAGTACATATTCAATGGAATACTTCCCATGACAAGAGTGAGGCGACTAAGGTAAATCATTGGTCTTGTTCTTACTCACTTATTACAGGAACTATAGAAGGGGATTGTCATCCTTTTTGTTGAAATGCCTAATTGACAAAGATGTCGACTACGTGCTGAAAGAAATGCATGAGAGCATATGCGGACACCACCTAGGGGGTAGAAACCTTGCCAAAAGGGTCTTACGTGCCAGATACTACTGGCCAACAATCCAAGAAGATGCCAAAATATACATATAGAAATGCGACAAATGTCAGCGCCACAGAATCATCACTTAGCGTTACTAGTCAAGCTAACTACACCCACCTCACCATGGCCTTTCGCATGGTAGGAGATGGGCATACTCGAACCTTTCCTACTAGCACTGGGGCAGCTAAAATTCATACTAGTAGTAGTCTATTACTTCACCTAATGGATCGAAGCAGAATTGTTGACAAAAATCATAGAAACAAACATAACAAAAATCTTCAAGAAAAAATACTAACCAAGTTTGACATCCCCCAAGTCATCATAATGGATAATAGCACACAATTTGTCGATAAAAAATTCCAAGATCTCTTCATAGACCTCAGAATAAAACAACGTTTCACGTCCATCAAACACCTTCAAATGAATGGACAAGCAGAAGCTTCCAATTGCTTCATCCTCAATAGGCTAAAACAAAGGTTGTACGACGCTAAAAGGGATTGATTGATGAACTCTCCGAAGTTTGGTGGGCCTTTCGAACAACACCCGATTCAACCACATGCAAAACCTCATTTCGGCTACCATATGGAGTTATGCTCGTCATCCTCGTCGAAATCAAAGAATTATGTTGGAGGACCGCATACCCACTAGATCCCCAAACAAACGAGGACAAACTACACAATGAACTGGACTTCGTTGATGAAGTCAGATATGCAGTTGCCCTTACAGAGCTCGCTATCAAACAAAAGGTGGCCATTAAATATAACAAAAGAGTACTCCAACGTGATTTTGAGGAAAATGACCACGTCCTACGCGATAATCTTAAAACCAATGATAAAGGGAAGTCATCTCCTAATTGGGAGGGTCCATATCGAATCATTACCAAAATAAAAAAAAGGAGTCTACAACCTAGAAACCCTTTTTCTGCGAACTTGTTCCTCAAACATAGAATGCATCCAAGTTAAAATGATACTACAATTATAGCACATGTTTTTAGCACGGATGTGTTAACAGAAACTCGTGCAGTCGAGTACAAACTCTTAAAGAAATTTTAAGTTAATGTACATGGATCCGTTAACATAAACTCGTACCATCCAATATAAACTCTTAAACAAATTTTAAGTTAATGTACACGAATGTGTTAACACAAACTCGCACAATCGAGTATAAACTCTTAAACAAATTTTAAGTTAATGTACACATAAGCTTTAACACAAACTCACGCAGCTGAGTATAAACTCAAATAAATTTTAAGTTAATGTAAATGGATGCATTAACATAAACTCGTGTAGTTGAGTATATAAACTCTTGAACTAATTTTAATTAATATAAACGGACATGTTAACACAAACTCGTGTAGTCGAGTATAACGGCACATGATAATTCTAAGATTGAGATACAAACGCTCACACAACCGAGCATAATCTCTGTAATCAACACTCGACTTGTATCATTCAATACAACAACAATCAAATATAACATTCAAAAGAATATCAAGAAAATAGAGCAATCGGGTGCATTCACAGAAAATAGTATATCCACATAAAGCTAAGCATCGTATTTGCTCGATCCCAATGGAGCCAAGGCTTAAAGAAAACAAGTCAAACAAATTACAAAGGAAATTTCAATTTTCCTCGATGGCAGGAGGAGTCAGCCGAACAATTGTCCCATCCACAACCATCTTCGTCCAATCCAATCCATCCAAGTTGCGAGCGACACTAGGATTCAAAGCACGAACTTGGGCGATGGCATTGTCGAATGACTCCTTGCAAACTTTCAGAACATCCTATTCCAAGATATTGATCGGCTTTTGCACGTCTACCCCCACAAACTTCAACCTATCCAAATAATCCTTCAGGGACGAGATCTCTTGGTTTTTCACTCGTAATTCAACATTGAGGTTACCATTCTTTTGCATTTGGAACTCTTAAATCAGAGTAAACATTTCCTTATCTCGGGTGAACTTGTCGATCTCTTCTTTGAGCTGACCATTCTTCGTCGTTACCCCAATGAAGACTTCAAGTTTTCCCGACATGTTAGCGATCTTGGTCTCATAAGAAATCTTCTCAACTTCATATTTATGAACTTGCTCTTGAAGCTAATTGACTTCTCTGGTGCAACATTCATTGTCATTCACCATTATGTGAGCCAACGATAACAATTGGAGAGCTCATGTTAGGTCAGTCATTATTGCTTTCTTACAACCAACATAACCTAAGTCCTTCATAACTGCTAAATTTGACGGTTGAACAACAATGCTTGATGAGCCAAAATTCGACCAAACAGCCGGAATGAAGTTAGGAATCGAATCAGTAACCCTTAGATCTTGGTAGCTGATAGTGGACCTTAGACGTTTGCATCAGGCACTGAAATCACTCGTAAAAAGCTCATCTACTTCATCAACCTCATTAGTTGTCTTTATTTGGCATGAACTCACAACAATCACGTCCTCCTATTCATGATGAAACATTTAGATTGGGGTAGCTGATGTAACAGCCGAATAAGATCATTTCTTCTTCCTTCTTTTCTTCCCCAACACAATTGCCCTTTACAAAGCCGCCATTTTACCTAAAAAATAGAAGAAAAAAAAAAACAAATGAGTATAGCATTAAGCCGACACAAATGAAAAACATATGAGAAAACACACACGAAGACAAGAATTAGCCTCCATTTGAGAGCGAAGTGCCACTAGCCCTTGGGTTTCAATAAATATTTGTTAAAGTGAAACACTACCATCAGGGCCTACATGTTTTTCCTTCGAATAGCTGACAAAATGACAAAGGGCATTCAAGTATGAATCCTCTGGAACGCTCAAGTCCTTCAACTTGGTGACCATACTTTTCCTGTTCTGGTGAAAATGTCTATTCAATCAGAAGAAATGAAACAAGGGGATGCTTGTTTCCATGATATTCCCTGCCTTACAACAACAGGATCACCTTTGTTGTCAAGCGCCTGCTCACAAATCACTACTCGGTTACCTATCCTAGAAATGCTTAACTTGCTTGAAAGCAATCTAGTTCTACCTAGTGGTGCTCTCATTCGAAAAAAGATAAAGATAGAGAAAAATAGACTCATTGTTGGGGTCACATCCACATAGTCACAAACCCACTAAAAAGCTTTCACATACGCCAACGAGTTCAGATAAATCTAGGAGGGACATAGATTGATATGTTGAAACACATTTTTCTCAAAATTAGTGAAGGGTAACTTAAACCATATCTCTCTAAATATGACATCGTAAAAGGGAATCGACATCATGGGGTACTCGGAACATATACATTTGTTGTCCGTCAGAGCCAACAATTCCCAATCTCCAGCCTCGACACCCATGTCGGTGAATCCACTCTCGCCAACGGTGGTAAAAACATACATCACCCCGAGAAGCTCACAAACTGCCCAAGCCAAACTCCCCTCGTCGTGTA
>NC_021160.2:43264910-43270063 GCF_000331145.2 Cicer arietinum | reverse complement strand
AGATGACGTCTCCATTACCATGTCGATCTGAAAGGCAGAAGAAAAAGAAGAAGGAATGAATTCAACATCCAAATCATCCCTCCCACCACCGTTTCAGAAGTGAAAGGCTCAAAAGAAAATTCAAGGTGCCATTATACAATCATCGCGGAGCAGTGGGACCGTCACCAATCACCACTGCATGAGAGACATAATTAAATCATCTTGCATATAGTTTCCTTAACATAACTACTATCGTTTATGGCGGAGGTGTCGCGGCCTAAAATTTCGAGTGTTTCTCGAATTCAATTGAGTCGCCACCAAAATTTATTTTAAAATAGGGAAAATATTGGAAAACCCTTAAAAATGTAAAAATGGTCTTTGAAACCAGATTTTGAGTTCGGGAGTCGATTATGCGTAAGGAAGGTATTAGCACCCTACGACATCCGTTAAAATACGGTTACCTTTAATTAATTGTGCAAAATTATATCAACTTAAATATATTTATTTTCTTTATTATTAAATATGAATATAAATTGTTTTTTATAAATGTGATTTTTTGAGATAAAAGTGTGTTAAAAAAGAGTGGAAAAAGAAACTTTTTATTAGTGTGCTTGACAAGAGTGTGATCTTACTCCTACGTATCTCCTAGTGCGATGGAGAAATCAAAGCCACGTAGTTCTTGGTAGAAAATGTGGATGTGTTGATTGCTTTTAAATAAATTGTATTTTGTTATTTAAAAGAAGTTAATTTTGACGAACATAACGAAAACTTGCTTGATTTGAATAATTATTTTTAAAATATGAATTTTAAGACGATCGAATTGTACAACTCGTGTCTCAAAACTCAAGGAGTAAAAAGATGTCACATCTAATTTAATCCTCTTTAGAACATTTTATTTTATTTTTAAATTAAGTTTCAAAACCAACAAATAGCTTAATTTGTGTCTTAACAACTCCAAGATTAAAAAACACATATAATTAACTAATTTTTTTTTAAAAAAAGTCGATTTTAGATCTATTTATTTATAAAAATAAATTTTAGAGTTATCAAAATATATAAATTGTATTACGTAGCTCCAGGATTAAAAGACGTTATTTTTAGTTAACTTTTAATAATTTTTACTTATTAATTTGGTTATGATTTTAATTTATTTGTGAATATGAGATTTAGAACCACCAAGTTGTCACAATTTGTGTTCTAATAACTCCAAGATTAAAAAGATGTCACATCTAATTAATCACTTTAAAATAATTTTTTTTATATAATTATTAAAAAAATATAAATTTAAAAAAAACTTCAAATTAAAATATAAATGGAAGTAATATTTAATTTATTTATTTTGGAAGAAAAGGAAAAATAAATAAATAAAGAAGATTTAATAAAATAAAAGTTTAGCCATCATTTCAAAAACAACTCATGTTTCGTAGTAATAAAGCAAAGCAGCTATCAGATACTACAGTGACCTAAGTAATTAAATCTTAAGCGTATCACGTTCTGCAAAGTGCAACATCAGCAAATCATTTAAACACACAAGCCTTACTTCAAACTCAATTTTCAATCAAATCCTAACCCACATGATTGTTGGGGTTGATTGCAAGTCCCACATCCTTTAGTGTGGGAGAATAAGGAGAAGGCCAAGGCTATATATTGGGTTTTGGTCCTTTGTTTTCAAATGCACCAGTCAGCAATAGCTCTTTAAGCTTGTATCTGACTTAGTTTAAATATTTGCTTTGTAAGAGTGTGGTTGTACTGGGGTGTCTGGTGTGAGTGAGAGAAGTCTATGTGTTGTAACAATTTTCACATAGTGGTAGTTCTCTGGTTGCCGGTTTAGGCAGCGGTCGTGGTTTTTTCTTCTGGTATCAAGAGCCAGGTTCGGAGGTTCGGTAGGATAATTTTTTCTTAGTATGCTCTGTGGTTGCAGCTTTGTCTGATCTTCCACATCAGAAAAGAATTATCCTTGGTATTGCTAGGGGAAAGGTGATAATGTGAAAGTGCTGTTTATGGAGGTTCTGGCTAAGGAAAGACTTGGTATTTAAGCGTGTCTGTTGTGACCCACCTCTCTTTCCTTGGAACTTACCTGGTGCACAGTTTACAGTATGCGTGCAGCTGTTATGTCTTATTCAAGCGTTATGAAGTTTGACATAGAGAAGTTTGATGGAAGAATCAACTTTGGCTTGTGGAAAGTACAAGTCAAGGATGTGCTTATACAATCAGGATTACACAAGGCGTTGAAAGGAAACACTTCCAACATGGAGGACGACAAGTGGGAGGAACTAGATTTGAGAGCTGCAAGTGCAATTCGTCTGTGTTTGGCAAAGAATGTTCTTGCGAATGTGCAGAATCTGTCATCAGCCAAGCAACTCTGGGAGAAGCTTGAAGGGTTATATCAGGCTAAGGGCATCTCAAATCGGTTGTTGTTGAAAGAGCAATTCCACAATCTGCGCATGGATGAAGGTACGAAAATCTCTGATCATCTTAGTACTTTGAATAATATTGTCTCTGAGTTGGAATCTATCAAAGTTGAGATTGATGATGAAGATAAAGCGTTAAGGCTCATTTTGTCCCTTCCACCTTCCTATGTTCATCTTAAACCTGTTCTGATGTGTGGGAAGGAAAGTTTGAGTTTTGAAGAAGTTGCAACTAAAATTATTTCTGAAGAAAGGAGAATGAAAAATGATGAAAGCACTTCATCAAGTTCAATGTTGCTGACTAGAAGTGGGGCTAATGGGAAGAAGATACATGCAAAGAATTTGGTGTGTTGGGAGTGTGGAAAGTCTGGGCATGTGAAGAGAAATTGTCCAAGTGGAGCAGTATCTGAAAAAGACTCTGAGACAAGTGCTGGCAAGGTCTCCCTTGTTTTGGGAGATGATGGTGATCTCATCTAGAAGATAAAGTTTATCCTTATGGTATTTCCGCTATACCATGAAAAAGGACAAGTTATTGCTAGCGGATTCAGAACAACACACGGGCATTGGTTGGCATTGATGCAAGGTGTGTGGTGATGTGTCGATGGCTGAAGAACTTCCTGGAAGCCAACATAGGAGTTGCACCATAAATTTCAGCTAGGTTTCAACATGAGAAAATTCTTGGAATGGTTTAGTTCCAAGTGGAGAAAATTCTTGGGCTTAATTGCAGTTTTGGTCCCCCTATTTTAACTAAATCGCGAAAGTAGTCCCCCTATTTTGTTTCTCCCCAGTTTTGGTCCCCCAAGCAGAATTTTGGTCCAAAACTTAATGGAATTTCATTTTTTTTGCATTTATTTAAGTCACACAATGCCTCAAGATCTCATTTGCAACAATTGTACCTGAAATATATGACCATAAATGGTGTAGTACGGCTTTAAAAAATAAAATTACATCAAGTTTTTAACTAAAATTCTGTTTGGGGGACCAAAACTGGGGAGAAACAAAATGGAGGGACTACTTTCGCGATTCAGCTAAAATAGGGGGACCAAAACTGCAATTAAGCCAAATTCTTGGGATTGTTTAGTTCCAAGTGAACTGTACTTTTGATGGTGGAGTATGATTGTCGGTAAGACAATGGAAGCGAAAGTTGTAACTCTTACAATCAAGGTGGAGATTGTTGGGGTTGATTGCAAGTCTCACATCCTTTAGTGTGGGAGAATAAGGAGAAGGCCAAGGCTATATATTGGGTTTTGGTCCTTTGTTTTCAAATGCACCAGTCAGCAATAGCTCTTTAAGCTTGTATCTGGGGTGTCTGGTGTGAGTGAGAGAAGTCTATGTGTTGTAACAATTTTCACATAGTGTTAATTCTCTGGTTGCCGGTTTAGGCAGCGGCCGTGGTTTTTTCTCCGGTTTTGGAGTTTCCACGTTATATTTTTGTGTTGTGATTGTGTCTTAATTCTTTTGAACTTATGCTATTTTTCCCAACAACGATTTCAACTCAAGGTTTCTTAAAATACTAAACAAGGCAAGGTTTCTTAAAGCAAGATTTCAGTACATCTTTTTATAATAAAATTTTAAATACAAAACTCAAGATGATGTTTCAAGATAAATCACATTTTTAATACAAGTTTGATACAATGACAGTAAAAGATAGAGAGTAGAGCAAACAAACATGAAAGTGATGCGCGCTTTGCAGTACGCTTTGGTGTACGACTGGTAGTGGTTAGCGGTAGCGGTTACCGGTGGAACTCGAAAATGGTACTGACTTCTGTTTAACTCTGTTTCTTGTTTTCTATATATTTTTCTAAGTTTCTCTATTTCTTTATTTGTTGACTGTTTCTTTTGAAAAAATAAAACTCTCCTCCCTAAAACTGATTTTTACCTTAATTTATAGACTACAATGTTGTATATATGTGTCTATTAGATAAACTGATGTCTGGATTTTAGATTGTTTTTGTAACATCCCTATTTAGTATAAATAATTTGTAGTAATTTTTATGTTTTACATGTTAGTATATAATAATAATAATAATAATAATAATAATAATAATAATAATAATAATAATAATAATAATAATAATAATAATAATAATAATAATAATAATAATAATAGAAAGGGGGAAAATAGTAAAGTAAATAAGTAAAACAATTTAAAATAAAGGAAAAAGAAAAAGAGGAAGGGGGAGAACGGGAAAACAGAAAAGAAAGGGAGAGAAAAAAATTGGGGAGATAGAGAAGAAGAAAGAGTGAGAGAAAGAAGAAGAGAAGGAGAAAAGAAGAATAAGAAGAGAGAAAACACCAGAAACACTGACAACCCAAGAAAAGATAAAGGAAAAGTGCATTTTGCTGAAAGTCTATGTAGAAAGGGTTGAGGGTACAATCATTTTCTCCCTTCCTTTGGAAATAAGAGGTGGGTTTCCATTTTCCTATCTCTCATTCATGCATGTATGAAATAATGTGTTCCATATGTTAGGGATTTGGGGTTTAAGAGTTTGAAACGAAGAAAAATGATTTTTATTTTATTCTTGGTTGGATTTAGGGATTTTGAAATAGATTAGTGTAGAATTGAGTAAATTGGAATTTTTGTTGTTGTTTTGTGTGTGTTCATTACTGATTTACTCATGATTTGTAGCATTATTGTTGCAAAGAATTGTTAGGAAAATTAGTGTGATAGAAGGAATGTTATTAACTTGAATTTCGCATGACATATGTGTGATGTTTTGGTCATACCTTTTTCTATAGACATCCGTTTTGAATGATTTTTAGTTT
>NC_021160.2:43246755-43264696 GCF_000331145.2 Cicer arietinum | reverse complement strand
AATTTTATTTTACATTGTGTGATTTGTATGATATAATTGACTTAATAATTTAGGTTATCACAAATTTTGTTAGGATGAGTGTATGGTAGTCTTTAATATATGTATTAATAGATGATGTTATATTTGTGTGTATATGTGTATGGATTGTTATATATAATTCCTATATATTTGATTAAAGTGAGAAGTATATGATTCATCCTAGCTAGATGAATTCTCCGTCTATATACGACGGAAGCGAGGGGTAAGCGAGGGTAAGTGGGGCACCACTTACGGACGTAATTATGTCTAATCTTACCAAAATAAAGTTACTAACAAGAAGAGGACATTAGTAAAACTAATGTAGTCTTTATGACATGCTTGTTAGGTAGAGTTTAAGTCATTAGATTACTCACGTCTAATGACTTGAATATTTAGAAAGAGTCAAAACTTTACATTGAAGAGAAACTCAAGAAATAAGTATAGTTCCAAATTAGGATGCTAATTGATTTAATTTCATTTATTGGGACCCACTGAGATGTAATCTCATCCAACTTTATTCAAATGTGTTACAGGTAAAAAGGCTTAGATCACATGTTGAAGAAATGACGCGTATCAGTTTACACTATAGTCTGCTTATAATTTTATGGGGAATTATTTTGAACCATGGACGTGTTATGTATTCCATATTTCTATGTTTTTCTTTGAAGGATTAGTATGTGTATGAATACATTTTCATGACTTTGTGTCGGGATTGTATTAATCATCTCTTTTGTCGAATTATGTTAATGCTCAAGTTATATTCTAGACAATTAACTTATGGTATTACAGTTTTGAAAGAAATATTGGAAATAAAATAAAAGAAGGTGGCTGACCTTTTTGATTGAGTGTATCACTAACAAAAATAATAATCCTATTAAAGTTCATGTTTGTGCAGGAAGTATTTGAACCGGTTTATTTGGAATATTTTGAGGTGTTTCAAAGTAGTAAAATGGAGGAAATCTCTGGTGCTTTGCATTATTAGACAAAGGAAATATTCTTGCATTATAGAAATTTGAGAAACAGCAAACGTGTAAACAAAACTTTTCTGGTTTAAGTTGGTTTGTTTTTTTAATTTAATTTTTTTTTTAAATGTAATGAGAATATTTATGTAAATATAAATTCAAAATAATGACTTTAGATTTTATAATAATACTTATAAATTATTTATTAAATGTATTATTGCTTATTTATTTTTTAAATTACTTTTGATTAGCCAGACAAAATTGGGGTACTGCAGGAGGCAAAAACCTTTGTCCCGAAATAAACAATCGCGGCGACGAAATACTAACCAACCACCGTGTAAAACCTCCACGTTAAAAAAAAAACACAAAAAAGCAAATCAAAACAATGAAAGCGCAAAGATTTTCAAGGAAAGAATAACGACTTACCAGAAAATTATTAGATTGTTGAACTCGAAAATAATCCATGAAGACACGGAAACACCCAAAATCACACGAGTTGAAGATTTTGTTTTGTATAAATGGGGAAAACAAAGAGAGGAAGAAGAGGATCACAAAATTGGAAAGTCCCTCTAAAATCTTGAAGTAACCCATTATATATTGGAAATGGTCCAACAATTGGAATTTAAAAGGCATAAACCAACGACCACGATTGTGCCTCGAAACAAAGCGAAAATTGAATAGTCGTATGCATTCAAAATGCCTACCCATATAGGGCTCACATGTAACAATGAGAAGATCAAAGGGTATCATTTCTTGCCATTTAGCCAACCCCTCAAATCCTTTCAACTGACAAAGTAAACTACCAACAATCAATCCTTGGAAACTGATAAACCCCCAAGGTCGGGCACGCCCCCGTTCGACTAAACGGACTAAACCCCCCTTTTGTTTCTTTTGTCAAAACGATTACAAACTAAACGAACATTCCGAATTATGTCGAGTATATATAGTAAACGACCCATTTTGGGACCACAACAAATGTCAGATACATCATCAACAATCAAGAAATCTTTAACTTATTGGTCACAATGGAATGTCGACTAGACACCTTCACAACAAAGATATTTTCTCATGCTAGAAACCTCTTTAGACAACTTTTCAAGTCGTCACCTCATCTTCTCGATGACGACTTAAGGAGGCATCTGTTTCGGACCAGACAGAGGCCAATTTGGCTTCCATATTGACTTGACCCAATAATGTAACCTGCAATAGACAACTAGGGTTTCTAACCCTCGATGGCTTAACCTAGTTCTAACGCCCCTAAGACTGTTATCTCGTCAAAATTAATGACTATTCAAGGTGTGTCCCCCTTCGTGACTGAAAAAAGACACACCCTTTCATCTTAATATCTTTTATTCTTCTCAAATCAATACTTACTTGAACGTTAGAGTATTTACAAATATTAGCTCTCCTTCAACAGATTTCTACCATCTTGACGAAGTCGTCCATCATCCTCTATTTGTTTAATGTCAATATCTAATAAGAACTTGGGTTTAACTCCTACTATCTACATATTCTCGTGAAGTCTTCAACTCAATTCATCTAAAATCATATTCTCGTGAAGTCTTCGACTCAATTCATCTAAAATCTTTATAAATATTTTTTAAAATAAAAATAGTATAAATGTATCATCTAATTAACTTAATATCTTAATATCTCAACTATGTTGATAATCCAAAGTAACTGTCACTTACTATTTGCAATCTAATATCTCAACTGTATTGATATTTAATATTAATCACCTATTATTTGATGTCCTATAAAATATTAAAAAATTACGAATAATGTCATCTCATAATTTTAGGCACTAATATTGCTGACCGTCGTAGACATATCTAATCTATAATCATTTCTTTTATTTTTTATTTGTAGTTGACGCGTGGTAATGGTATGGGCGTAGTATGAGGAATAGGTCGGCTCTTGTCAACACGATACTTTCGCCAAGGTGGTAGCACGATATGTCAACTGATTTCTTTTTTCAAAGGTTTAATGGTAGTTTTTGTTATTTTTTTTTTTTCAATTCATGATGTTCGTAACTTTTTTGTATAAGTTGATAATTTTGATTTTTTATCATATTTTTGAATTAATAAATAATAATTTTGATATATTTTAAAGCATACGATATATATAATTTTATAATATAAAATTATTTAAATATATTAATTATTTATAAATTATTAATTAAATTATAAAAATTAAAAATTAAATTTTTAAAGGATATTACAATTTCACAAGTATTAATTATTTTATATTATTGTATTATATATTACTTATTTAAAGTATATATTATTACTGTTTTTTAATTAAAAAATTATAATAAGAAATAAAACTGTTAAATTTTAAAATAAAATAAAAAACTATTTTTTAAATGAATAAAAATAGAAAGATTTAAAACTATAACTAAAATTTTTAAATAAAAATTTAGAGTAGTCAGATAATGTAAGATACATGAGACTTTCCTACTAATTGAATAATAAATAAATAAAACATTTGTTTCTCTCATATGATTACGTCCACTATTTTTAGAAAATGACAACGATTTTTATCGAATTATTGATTATTGATAATATAGCAGTACCTTGTGGGCACCTAAGTGTCTCTATCTGCAATTTAATTATAAAACTAAAAAAATAATAAAGAAATATTACAATTCATTTAATAAAATATTACAAATATAGTATATAGTTAAATAAAAGCATCTGCGTTTTAAAAAAAAATTAAATATAATAAAAAACTAAATTGTAAAATTGTATGTACAGATAATAATTTATTATTTGATCAAAACATAATATACATATATATATATATATATATTCTGTCTCTAATTATAAACATTCACTAAGAATTTGTTTTGTCCTAAATATAATCTCTATCTAAGTAAATTACTACATTCATTTATTATACGTTTTACAAATCAACTTCTATTTACACTACTAATTCATATTAAAATATAAAAACTTAACATTAAATATATCTATATCTAATAAATAATTTAGTAGTAATTACACAAAATATATACAATAATTATATTTATCACTTTTCTTAATATATGTAAAATATTTAATAAAAATTTATATAAAATAATAAAAGAAGTATATATTATTAAGAGTAATATTATTTGGTACAAAAGTTTTTGAAAAAAATAAGACATAAAAATAGAGATTTTGACTAATAAACAATTAGTTAAACAAAAAAGTAAATTATAAATTGTGAAAGTTAAATGTTACCGCATATATTATTCTTCTCTCTTACAAACAATTTTAACTGCTAAAACAAATCATATAGCTCAAGTAAAAATATATAACATCCTCAACCAACGAGAAATGTCTTAATTGTAACTGGAATAGATATCTATTATTTCAATCCTACTTACTTAGAAACAATAGATAACTTAGGCATGTGAATATTCTACACCATTGGCATGCATATAGTTTTTGTTTCTTTTAGGAAATTCTACTCGACACAATTAATTAAGAAAAACTTCAATCTCACAATTTGATTTGGACTGAAGTGCACTAATACTACCAAATTTATATGCTCTTTAAATATACTTAGAGAAACCAAGATCCGCTTACATGGAAAGTAGATGTATTAATAATTAATAATAAAATTTATAAACATATATTTAATTAAATATATATATATATATATAACGAGGGAAAATAAAAAAAATTCAATATAAAATTACACCAATTATTACATCATTCAATAACATTTTATATTGTATAAATTTTTTTAATTTGATGGTTGAATTTAAAGAATATTATATAATATAAATTATCTATACAATTATTTACATAAATCTAAAAGAGTTTGATATGTTATTGATGTATGTCAAAATTGACGTGGTATAGTAAAATGTTTAACAAATCAAATTTAACGTACATCAATAAGAATATTAAATTATTTTAAATTTATATAAATAAAAATCATTTGTATTATATAATCTTTAAATCTATGGGCCAATTTAAAAAAATATTAATGCGTAAAATGTAATTAAATAGTGTAAAATTTATATAATATTATATTAATATAATTTGATCTCTTCATTTACAAATATAATTATAAAACAAATTTATTTAATAATCAAATCTTAAATTTTGTCCTTATTTTTATAATAAAAACCAATAATTTCTTTTATATAAATCATGAAATATTAACTTATTCAATATTTTCTCATAAAAAATTCTCCAAAATTTTGTTGTACTTTTTTTTGATAACATATTGTGTTGTACTTTTTTTGGGTAATATATTGTGTTGTACTTTTGAACAGAGTTTGAACACCCTCGAAGACCGCGGTTGAATCCCATTGCCGACACGTTGTCGTTTTGTACATGGACGCGTGACATCGATATCACTCTATAATAATTCTTAAATATAAAGAGCACTTTTATATATCTATTTCTATTAATTTATAAAATAAAATTTTTAATTAAAAAATAAAATAAAATATATGATATGATAGTCTATAATGATTAAGACCAATAAATTAGTAGTAAAATTCTTTAAAAAAATATTTTTTAATTTATATTTTTATAACTTAATTAATAATTACTGCATGTAAATAATTTTATAGCATGAAATCATATGTCATATAATTAAAAAAAATATTAAACCGTCATTTTTTATTTCAAAAATATGAGTAATGGTCAAATTTGTCGACTTTTAAAATAGTGGATCAATTTTATGAATTGGTAAAAATAGATATACTAAAATTGCAGTTAAGATTAAATATAAAACCTATAATTTCTAAAAAAAAAGTAAAACATTCAATTTTATATTTCCCTCTAATTAAGAAAAATTGTTGGTATAATTAATTATTTCATTTTATATAGAAATTGTTGGGGTAGTCCGAGAGAATGCGATAGCATCACATCTCAACCTTTTCAACCTTTTAAAGCATTAGGTATAAGGGTCAAATCTCATACATATCAAATATTTATTCCATTCTTAGTCGATGTGGGACTAATCACTCACGTTTGAATCTCGTCATCCATTCCTAGTTGATGTGAGACCAATCACTCACACTTGAATTCCAACAATACCCTCCTCAAGTGTGAGTCTCACCCGTTATATACTTGTATTGTCTTCATTACTAATGAGATCTGCCTCTTGAGTACACTGTCAATAAGACTTTCTATACAATCTCAACCCAAACCCGTAATAATGGGTGAGATACCTTAAGACATTAAGTATATGTGTCACATCTCTTATATACTTGTACCGTCATTATTACCAATAAGACCCGCCTCCTAACTACACCGCCAAGAAGATTTTCGATACAAGAATCCCATACCAATATCTAGTTCTACTCTCCCATCAAGCAGAACCATGACTTTAATACTACTTGTTAAACGGAGTTCAGGGAGCACCAAAAGCAACAATAGACTAAACGTCTAAGATTCCTAAGAGAAACAAATATCACATATGCATCAAAAACCTTAAGTATACGAGTCATATTTCTTATATATCCAACATTTCTTTCATTCTTAGTCGATGTAAGATTAACCACTCACACTTGAATTCCAATAGAAATAAGACTAAATTATCTTTTGTGTGTAGATGTATTCAATATTAATGACATGAGTGATTATTCGAATCATGATCCTTCACTTCTTTGCAATTACTATGTGTGAACTTTCTTGCTAGACTCTTTTTTTAGATGATGATGTTTCAGCACAAAGTAAGAAAGATAAGAACTTTAGATTTAAAAAACACTTACAAATAAAATTATATTTACCTATCTTCAAAAATTATAGGTCTCAAACTCGAAACCTCTTTGTCCAAAATCTTTCTTTTTACAAGTAAATCAAACCCTTATAATTCTTTGCTAGACTTTTTGAGAAAAAAAATATTATCGTATTCTTTGAATTTCCTTTTAATTCGTATTCTTTGAATTTCCTTTTTTTTTCTTTTAATTTTTTTAGCTTTTCTTCATTAGAGATAATTCTATTAAAGGTGTGTCGAACATTAAATAAAATACCTCTTCCAATCAAAATTCAAATCTATGATTAAATATAGTAAATTTAATTACAATTTCTTTTTTTTACTCATTAATTAAAATTTGTTAACATCTTTGTTACTTTCAATAATTGAGTAAAAAGCAAAATTAAACAAATTTTTAGTCTCAATAAAATTATTGTATTTTATTTTTAGTTTTTATAATTTGTTTTAATATTTTAATTTATATAAATATGATATTTTTCAATTTTAACCTAATTATAGGAATTAAAATTATAAACAATGACTTTTATAAAAATTAAAATATACAAAGTTTTTTTTTTATAAAAACTAAAAGTAAAATAAAAACTTTAAACAGAAAAAAAAAAAAAAAACATTTCTAACACCTTTTTGGTCTCCGTTACTTATCCTTTACGTCACCGTTTCGCACTTCCCAAACATTTCAAAAATTGAAAACACCCTCTTTCTAACTTCCCCTACCCGTTCTTTCTAACTTACCCTACCCGTTCTAACTTACCCTACCCTATCCACTATCTGAATCATCAATATTTTAATTTTAATTTTAATTTTAATTTTTCTTTCAATTTCTTCCCAAATTTTGACCATATTCATTCCTCTTTAATACCTTACCATTTCCATATCAAAACACTTCAATTCAAATCATTAATCGCTTTTCTCAACTGGAGTTAACTCCAAAATCTCGCATTTCAACATATTCTGATTTTTTTTAATGATTTTCAGAGGTTTCCTTTATAATAAATAATAACTCGCTTTTTCTGCGTTGAATACTATCTCAGATTTTGATAAAATGGATTATTTTTATAAAGTTTAAAACTTTATATAAATAATCAATTACTGATTTAATTTTTCACTTCTTGTGGTGTATTGGTTTGTTCCGAAAGGGGATTATTGTTATTATTATGGATATAACAGAAATTTCAATCTTGCATCATGTTGGAATCGTCTTAGTTTCTCTTTGGTTCTTATCTACATTTAATTACTGCCACGCTGTTTTTTATTTGCTGGCTTTGATCTATCTTTATCTGGTAAGTTCTGAGGAGGATTCATGGTTTTTGATATTCATTATTATATGATTTGGATTTTGGTTTTGTGATTATTATAAAATATAAACAAAAAATGGTAACTGAAAAGTTCATGTATTTATGATAAGATACTTTAACTTTTTAGTTACCGCTTTTTGTTTTTATTGTATTTCATCTAGAAGCAGTAGAGTACTTTTGAGTGTTTGGATCTGGAATTCTAGTTTGGATTTTATCTGTTTTTTGTCTTATAAAGGACAAAGAAAGAAAAGGGTTGAGAATATTTTTATTAATGACTTTGTTCTTTTTGATTTTGGAAAGGTTCATGAACGTTATGTTACTAGGCTGAAGAAGAAGTTACAGTTTGAGGAGAGGAAACAAGCTAATCAAAGAAGGGTAATCATTCTGCTTGTTTATTTTGATTGTATGTGTTTCTTTAAGTAAATGAACAGTGGTGAATTAAGAGAAAGAAACTAATATCTGAAATGAATTCTTATGTAAGGTTAAACCATTCCTTTAACTGTTGAAATTGAATCTGACTCTGAGTGGAGAGATGAAGTTAAAATCCAAATCATTTACCACCCTTCTTTTGATGTGTTTTCAATGGATTATTATTTGTTGATAAGGTTCTTTCAAAGAATAAAAGGACTAGTCTAAGGATTAATCTTCAGAATTTTTAGTATCTTCGGTTTTTTGTTACCATGGTCTTAAAGAGTTATTGTGGATGTGGTGTTCTAATTGTAAAAGATTATGCTATGATAGTTTACTAATGTAACTTGCATGATGATGACCTTTGTTGTACTTTAGGTGCTGTCTGATTCTGAAACAGTTCGGTGGTTGAACCATGCAGTTGAAAACATATGGCCTATATGTATGGAACAGATTGCATCTCAGAAGATTTTACTACCTATCATACCTTGGTTCTTAGAGAAGTACAAACCTTGGACCGCTGTATGATTCATTGTTTTCTATATTAATAATAATGTTAAAATGTTAATTTCTGAGCATTATTGTTAAATACTATCTAAAGCGGCACTATAGCATAGTGAAGTTTGAATAAATCGCTATTGTTCCGCTATATGCTATGTAGTACATAATATTGTCAAATAGCACTTAGTGGCACTATAGCACTGCTGCATATTGGAATTTGAACAAAATGCTAGTTCCTGTGATCCACGGTCTACAACACTATTTCTGATAGTAATTTCTTAATCTTTATGAGGCTTTGACTAAAAAAGATGATGATTTTTTTCCCCTTTTTGTTTCTTTTATAATCGTTTTTTTATGCTTGTGTTTTAGCATAAAAATTTTCCTTCAACTTTTTGTATGACCGGGATATATTAATGTATATTATATTTGCAGAAAGAAGCTGTTGTTCAGCACCTATATTTGGGAAGAAACCCTCCTTTGATTACTGATATGAGGGTACTTCGCCATAATGATGATGACCACTTGGTATGCAATGTTCTAAAGCAGCATATAAGAACAATGTATTGTTCAGCATCTGCAACTGAAAATTATTTTGTTTTGATTCAGATATATTACGTTGTGATCAATGCAGGTTCTGGAGTTAGGAATGAATTTTCTCACCGCTGATGATATGAGTGCAATTCTTGCTGTGAAACTAAGAAAAAGATTGGGCTTTGGAATGTCAGCAAAGCTGCATATAACGGGAATGCATGTTGAAGGGAAGGTATGGCTGTGAAAGTTCCATTTCAATTTAACCATGACTATTTGTTGAATATTAAAATAAAATTGTTTTTACTGATTATTCATTTACTCAACAAAAGTAAAGTATTTAAGGTCTGATAATACATGCCTGAAATTTTGGTCGGAAATTCAAAATATTACTCATGCAGTTTGATTCTTACAAATAATCATTTGTGTTAAAGAAAAAAGAGTAGACTGTGGCTCTTCTTTCAAAGTTATGAGAGAAAAAGGAATTATATGAAATTTGAACTATTTATTTATTTATGTTTGTTCTTTCTATAGGTCTTGGTAGGGGTAAAGTTTCTCAAGTCATGGCCTTTTCTTGGTCGTTTGCGTGTATGCTTTGTCGAGCCTCCATATTTTCAGATGACTGTCAAACCTATTTTTACTCATGGGCTTGACGTGACAGAACTTCCAGGAATTGCTGGCTGGCTTGTAAGTGTACATTGATTGATTTTATAGTTGTATTATTCAGACTAAGAATATTTGTTTTCTTTTCCTTTGCTCTCTCTCTCTCTACTCTATTAATTTTCTTATGCTGCAAGTAATTTGTGTTTATCTTGACTTTTCCTTTTATCAGGATAAGCTTCTGTCCATTGCTTTTGAACAGACCCTTGTTGAGGTGAAGTCTGTTTCGTTTTGTTTTGACGTTCTCATATTGTTGTTTTCGTTTTTCGCGTCTTTTATTTGGTTCTGATGCTTGACACCATTTTAAAATTTTTGCAGCCGAATATGCTGGTTGTTGATGTTGAGAAATTTGTATCACCAGAGCAAGGTAAGTAAATATATTTGTCATGATTTTTCGTAATATTAGGGTTGCTGAGTCGGTCACGGTTTCATTTATTATGTGATTTGATTTGCGGAAATGATTTCGGGTAAATTTTACAATCATCATAAAGATTCTAGCATTAATCTTCTCTCACATGTGAATAAAGCACACTTCCATAACCCTCTCTAGAATCTCTATTAAGCAAATGTTTTAGTTGAATATAACCTAACATATGCATGCCATATTTGTTCTACAACTTTTATTAAATAAAACTCATCCATTTATAAATCTTAATGTTATAGAGGAGCCTTGGTTCCATGTGGATGAGAAGGAACCTGTTGCTTATGTAAAAATAGAAATTGTTGAGGCAGCTGACATGAAGCCATCAGATCTAAATGGTAGATTCAACCTTTATCTGTGACGATGTTTTTGTCATTCTGTTCTATATGTTTTTTTTTTTGAGTAACAAGTTATAGTGTATATATATATATTTCAGGATTAGCTGATCCTTATGTGAAAGGTAATTTGGGCGGATATAGATTCCGGACAAAGGTACAAAAGAAAACACTTGCTCCAAAATGGTATGAGGAATTTAAAATTCCCATCATAGCTTGGGATTCTAACAATGTGCTTGTTATTGAAGTTCGTGACAAAGACCATTTCTACGACGATATCCTTGGGTTTGTTCCATTTTTTAACATTGGGTTTACGAAAACAGTTACATTTTCTCTATCATTTGGTTATTGATTCTCCAGCGATCTGTGCTATACTTTTATTCATCGTGTATGATGATTCTCGTTGAACTATTCAATCACTAGTTTATTCATCAGACCAAATGTTATTCCTCTTTTGCAGGGACTGTTCTCTGAACATCAATGATTTTAGGGAAGGACAAAAACAAGATAAGTGGCTGCCACTACAGAATGTAAAAATGGGGAGGTTGCATTTACGGATAACAGTACTTGAAGATAAGGAAAAGGTAACTTCCCTGTCAATTATATTCGTACCTAGCAATATCCAATAAATCAAAACTTTCTTATATAAAACAGAAGATGAAAATGACAGTTCTTGCGCCTATGTTTTTTGATCTGTTGTCGATGTTTGATTTCAACTTTGATTTATATATGTACAGGAAGCTGATACTACATGTGACCAGGAGGAAACAATAGACATTGAACAAAAAAAAGATTCTTTTGCAAAAGAAACTACCAACAAGAGTTCCTTCTCATCTGTTTCATCTGACAAATCTCCAAAATTTGCCGATAACTACGAGCCTATAGAAATCCAAGGTCAAAAAGAGACAGGAGTTTGGGTTCATCACCCAGGAAGTGAAGTTTCCCAAACTTGGGAGCCAAGAAAAGGTAAGAATCGGCGCCTTGACACAGAAATTTGCAGGGAGCGTAGCGATATATCTGGATCGTTGAACAATGACAGCAGCAGTCCTGATGATAATCCCGAAGATAAACATCGAATGAAAACGGTTAGGAAAGGCCTGCACAAGATCGGTTCTGTATTTCGTAGGAGTCAGAAAATGGATGATAAATCAGGCTCTCTTGTGGACGACATTCCATCGCCTCACGATAACATTAGGTCAATGAATGCTAAAGCAGTTGGTGTGAAGTTTGTTATGGATGATAACGTTGGCGGCTTTCCTACTGGTAAGGTTCAGGTAGAAGGTGGATCAGCAGAAGGGAGTGGTCCTGATAGCCCAGCAAAGAGAAATGTCAAGGACATGGCAAAGAATGTTTTCAAACACGCAGAGAAATCGGCCCGCAGCTTCAAACATGTTCTTTCTCGTAAATCGAGGAAGTCTAAAGGTGATTCAGAAGCAGCAGTTCTAGAAAGAGAAAATGAATCTGACTCATCTGACAATGAATCTCTTTCTGTTCAGACGCCAATAGACGAAAGAAATCCAGTTGTTTACCACGATGTTGCTCTGTATAACAATGGTTCCCCGAAATCTAATGTGAATGAGGCTCAGAATGTTCCATCCAACACCACTGTGGACAACAAGGAGCCAGAAAAGGCATGCTCCCCTGATAGGTCTAATGAAGAATTTGTTAAGGTTGTTGAACATGATAAAGAGGAAACGGTGGTGGATAAAAGGGATCTTAGCAGATTTGCCGAGTGAAGATTGTCTTGGCAAGTGAATGGCGACATTAAGCATTGACACACACTGAAATGTAAACACCAATAATAATTTTGAGAAAATGGAAGTGATTGAGTTTATCTACATGGGTCGGTGTCGTGTTGGTGTCAAATATGGAACAATCATACACGCCTTCATAGTTTTTATAGTAGTGTACAGTTTCAACTTGATACTTTTGTTGTATGTTATGGTATATTTTGGTTACAAATTTTGGTTGTTGTACTTACTAAGTTCAAAGGTTTGTAAGCATGTAAATACTTCAACGTAGACACGAGAAAAAAATAATAGAAATATCTGATTTGGTTTTCTTGCAGCATCAGAATCCATTATTTGAATGGTGCATAGTCTCTTTCAAGCTTAATGCATTTGTGATTATGTGTAGGACATGAGACATGGTATTGTGTGGTTTTAGAAAACAGACAAGTTTGATTAGACAGATGTGATTTTACTTACAAGCGCTCCGTGAATTAAGTTCTACATATAATTTTTTTCGGCAAAGGATTAACGAGACAACTTTTTATTTACTTTATAGATTATAAAGACCAATTTTATATATTTTAAGGGTTATGACATAATTTATTAAATGAATTTGTGGTCTTTCATGTAAACAATATTACATCATCATAAACTTATGTTTCACAAACTTAAATTTATTGCATTTGATCATTTTATACTGTTAAAAATATATAATAAATGAAAAAATGAAACATAATTAAAAAATATGATAAATAAAAGAGAAAAATATAATTTTACCAAATTATTTTAATAACAATCAATTAATTTCAATTATATAAATACAAAATAGAAAAATAATAAGTTGAGAATAAAATATTATTAATTAGATGATAGAATTAAAAAAAAAAGAAGAAAAAAATTACATTATAAACCAAAAATAACAATTATTTAAAATAAGTATTTCTTATACTACAATTATTATAAAACATAGTACCTTAAAGCTACCACTCTGATCAACTCATTACAAATTTTGACACACCACAAAATTTTGGGACTATTTTCACCAATTATCACAATTTTGAAGACAAAATTACCTATATATAATAATCTTATTTATCTGCTACAAATCACATTTTTGAACAACTAAATCGACAATTAATGATCCAAAATTCCATCAAAAGAAAGAGAAACATCTCTAGAAACAACAAGACACTTAACAATCTGTCTCCACATCCCCATCCTAGGAACAAAACCCATCCTAACCATACCCTTAACACCCCACTCAACTTCCTCAACCAACCCCTCTTTACAATACCCCAAAATCAAACCTTTATAAGAATCATAACTAGGAACAAAACCCTTAGCAACCATTTTCTCAACAACCTCTTTCGCTTCACAAAATCTCTTCAATTCAATCAAACCATACAAAACATGTTGATAAGAACTTTCATTAGGGTAACACCCATTCCTCATCATCACAATTTCCAAAACCTCTTTCGCTTTATCAATTTCCCCTTTTCTCCTCAACCCACAAATCAAAACATTGAAAACCACAACATCAACGCAAATTTTCTCACTTTTCATTCTCTCCAACAATTCAAAAGCTTCATCGACCATTCCCTTTTCGCATAACCCGTGCATTAGGGTTGAATAAGTTTTTTCGTTTCGTTGAAGACCTAATTTGGGAAATTCGTCGAACAGTTTAAACGCAGCGTTTAACTCGCTTTGTTTGCACAAACATTTGATTAAAATGTTGAGACAGCAAGCGTCGATTTCCACGCCGAGTTTTGAAGATGAAGCGTAGAGGTTGAAAACGGCGTCGTATAGTTTAGTGTTGACTAAGAGATTAAGAACGAAGTTGAATGTTTTTGGGCTGGGCCATGATCCGTAATTGGGCATGTTGAAGAGTATTTCTAGGGCTTTATCGATTCGTTGGGCTTTGTGGGCGTAGAGTTTAATGAGTGTGAAGAAGAAGTCTTCGGTGAAAGTGTTTTTTTGTTGGGTTTTGAGGGAATTGAGAAGGGTATCAATTGGGCCGAATAGTTGGGCCTGGGCTAGTTTAGTGATGAGGGAGAGGCAGAAGGGTTGGGTAGGGTTGTAGTCTTTGCGGATGGAATAGAGATGGAAGAGGGTTAGGGCGGAAGAAGGGTTGGTAAGGGAGTTGATTAGGGTTGTTGCTTGGTTTGAGGTTAGCCAGTCTTTGTGCTGGAATCTTGAGAGGATGATACTGTCTTTGTTGTTTGTGTTTGGATATGAGGGTGATGTTGGTGAAGAAGAAGAAGAAGAAAAGAGTGAGAAGAGTGAAGGGGTTTTGTGGTGTGAAGGAATGAGAGAACGGGATCGTGAAATCATGTTTGTTTGTTTGGACTTTGGAGAATGGTGAAAAATGAAGATGGTTTGATTTAAGTTGCTCTATAAAATAAATAACCAAATTTTTGGACAAAAAATTACCAATTTATTCTATCAATTGTATTCTTCCGGCAAAACTATTTTATTTGTGCATGATAGAAAAAACCGATACTCTATGAGTGAGGCTTAATTGATTAAGTAAATGATTGTAGTTCGATCTCAGCAGAGGAAGAAGAGTATGCGATTTAAGTACTCCAAGTGAAGACTAGTCCCATAATCAATCCAAATGATTAAAGCATGTGAAAATAATATATGGAGCTACTTGAGTGCCAAGGATATATGACATAACATAACATGGACTAATTGGACGAATTTCATAGTTTAAAGATTACTTATAATTTCGTATAAGATATATTCATTCACATTCCATCCTATATATAATACTTTTTTCTAAAAAAAAGTGTCCTTTTATACAAATTCTTTCAAATTACAAGAGACATTAATTAATTTGACAAATTTATTATGAAAATGACTTTTCTTAATTCTTATGCATCGATTAATAGAATCTTACATACAAGACAAAAATAGTCCTTGATATAGTGACATTTGAAGGATTAAATTGAGAATTTACTTTGTATTTTAATTTTTTTACAATTTTAATGCAATTCAATTTAGTCTTTCAAACTTTAGTATTCAAAATAGACATTAAATTGGATTGTAATAAAATTGTCAGTGATTAAATTCAGTTTTTAGTCTACTTCTATAGAATTTATAAAATGCAACATTGACGTTTCATTTTTGTTGGGAGATCCAATTTGACATGTATCGAGCATTTCATTTTTAATTAAATGAGTTATAAAAAAAAACTGGGTCTTTAGTCTGTAAATAAATATGTGCTATTCTATTTTAAATTTCCTCTCTTCTTATTTTGATTTTATAGATGTTCTTTGTTTTGAGTATTGAACAGTGAGAAGTCTAAGCAAGAATCAAATCTTGTTTTCATTATTTTTCAATCTAGAAACAATAATTCCCTGTGTTACATCTATGACTATGTATGTATACTCACACCAATGCAATGTATATTTAAATTATACACATTCCTATTCATATGTTTAAATTATACACTATATGAATCTCTAATGTAAATGACCTAATGCATTGCACGGATAGATGACTTAGTTCCTAAAATCCTCCTAAAGAATGTTAAGACATTATTATTGTTATTTCATTTTTTTCTGTACAAAAAAGAATGATGCATGAGATCAATTAAGGTCTATGCTTCTTCTTCTTAGCTGAGAGAAGTGGTTGAATTTGCAAGTGTCTTTTGAAAGCCTCATTGAAAAGGATACGAGCATGGAAGGCTTTGATGATTGGTAGCCATGCCAAAATAGCTATAGGTCCAAAAAGTATTATTCCCATTCCATAATCAAATTCTCTTGCAAGTGCACGTGTGAAGTCCCATAATCCTGTATGCTCTATTTTTGGCCTTGATGCTTGTGCAATCTAAACCATAAAAAACTATTAATTACTTGGATTATTAAGTCTAGGGAAAAAACAAGATCTTAGATTATCTGCGATTGTAATATCATATATTGAAATGATATTTTGACACACAAATTCGACAATAAAATCGACAACAATTTAGATGGATAACAACGATGTTTAAATATGCGAGTAAGTATGTTATGTGAATGATACGTGAGTATAACAAAGTGTCACAATTTGTTAATCAACTATTGATAGTAATTAACCAAATATTTAAACGGTGTTAACTATAATTTTGGAGTGTTCAAATATATATGATATCTATCGTAAGTTATAGCCATCCAAATTATGTTCAATTATATATGGTTTTTAGGTTTTCAAATATACATGATATCTATTAACTACAGCTTTTGTTTAAATATACACTTAAAAATCATGGTTAATGACATTCAAAATCATGGTTAATTGTGTGTTTTGAATAGTTAATGAATTGCGGCATCTTGCTATATTAACTAACCATCTATTTGAATTGCATTAACCATCAAAATTGTTATTGAATTTTGATGTCTCATCATGTGTCAAAATAATAACACAGCTCTATCATATTCACCACACACAGTCAATGAATCTAAATCTTTTGAGGAAGACCAGATTGTATATATTTTAAATTTGGTAAATAAAATGTTAAAAGCAACTCAGAATATGAGACTTTTGATTTTCATCGAATGATTCTGATTGACTGACTGCAGTGACTATGTGCTATTTTGACTGCAGGGAATCCATTTCCAAAAAAGCAAGCAACAAATTAAAACCGAGGTTGCTAAAAGATTATTATTACCTGTATTAGTCCCCATGCAGTTGGAATGAATGCCAGACAACAAGTAAAAAGGTCTGTCAATGAAAGTTCACATATGATTGAAAGAGTAATGATGAGGGAAAGAACAGCCACAAACAGGGATGCTTTGAAAATTCTGAATCTAAGTTGATAATTATCACTAAGTAGTTTCCTTCCTAAGTTAACAACCTGCATGGACATGTTTAGATTATGTGATCAATATGCAATAATGCATCATATACTTTTATACACATGCATAAATATGCATAAATATTTTTTACATTGTCAATCAATCATAATTGTCAGATATCAATCAATTATAATTATCAGATCGTTAAAAACGTTTGACTTTAATTATAATTATTCTTAAAGTCAAACATGATTGATTACGATTTGTTGACCGTATAAAAACTTTTTATATTGGCAATGTATAAAAATTAAACTCTTAAATGAACATTATTTGGTGACTATGCTTGTATTTTTCAGAATCAAAGTGACTTCAAAGAAAAGTTACCTTAACCAAGAGGAATATTCCAAAAATCACAAACCATGAATAGACATAAACCAACAAGTTTTTGCTGTTCTGAGTAATGTCAAGGTGATAGACTAGACCATACTGATATATGAAGAAACGAAGAGAAAGCAATATTTCGGCGATCCTCGAACCGAGACTTGATCGACGAAGATGAGCTTGTTCGTCGTACCACCAGG